>NW_027209976.1:0-171853 GCF_027789765.1 Dendropsophus ebraccatus
CGAGAAAAAATGACCTTTTCTGCACTCCAATGTAAGTCAATGGGGCGATTTTTTGGCTATGTGCTAGAAATGAAATTCAGTGCGGATTGGATGACAGGCACCCTAGGCACCCAGGATCGGCTTTAGTTTCACGTGTATCTCTTAAGCCGGCAGAGAAAACCCACCTGATATGCGCTCCACACAATTGAATAGAGACGCCGTTGATTTTCTATGGGAATTGCAGAAATGACTTCTAAGCCTCAAAATAATGACTTTTTTTCCTAAGGTGGTAGGAATGAAACTCAGTGCGGGCTGGATGGGGTCCCCCCTGGGCACCGCAGACCTAAGCTTGTTTAACTCCTACCTCTTAAAGGGACCGAGAAAAAATGACCTTTTCTGCACTCCAATGTAAGTCAATGGGGCGATTTTTTGGCTATGTGCTAGAAATGAAATTCAGTGCGGATTGGATGACAGGCACCCTAGGCACCCAGGATCGGCTTTAGTTTCACGTGTATCTCTTAAGCCGGCAGAGAAAACCCACCTGATATGCGCTCCACACAATTGAATAGAGACGCCGTTGATTTTCTATGGGAATTGCAGAAATGACTTCTAAGCCTCAAAATAATGACTTTTTTTCCTAAGGTGGTAGGAATGAAACTCAGTGCGGGCTGGATGGGGTCCCCCCTGGGCACCGCAGACCTAAGCTTGTTTAACTCCTACCTCTTAAAGGGACCGAGAAAAAATGACCTTTTCTGCACTCCAATGTAAGTCAATGGGGCGATTTTTTGGCTATGTGCTAGAAATGAAATGCAGTGCGGATTGGATGACAGGCACCCTAGGCACCCAGGATCGGCTTTAGTTTCACGTGTATCTCTTAAGCCGGCAGAGAAAACCCACCTGATATGCGCTCCACACAATTGAATAGAGACGCCGTTGATTTTCTATGGGAATTGCAGAAATGACTTCTAAGCCTCAAAATAATGACTTTTTTTCCTAAGGTGGTAGGAATGAAACTCAGTGCGGGGGGGGGGGGGGGGGGGGGGGGGGGGTGGGGGGGGGGGGGGGGGGGGGGGGGGGGGGGGGGGGGGGGGGGGGGGGGGGGGGGGGGGGGGTGGGGGGGGGGGGGGGGGGGGGGGGGGGGGGGGGGGGGGGGGGGGGGGGGGGGGGGGGGGGGGGGGGGGGGGGGGGGGGGGGGGGGGGGGGGGGGGGGGGGGGGGGGGGGGGGGGGGGGGGGGGGGGGGGGGGGGGGGGGGTGGGGGGGGGGGGGGGGGGGGGGGGGGGGGGGGGGGGGTGGGGGGGGGGGGGGGGGGGGGGGGGGGGGGGGGGGGGGGGGGGGGGGGGGGGGGGGGGGGGGGGGGGGGGGGGGGGGGGTGGGGGGGGGGGGGGGGGGGGGGGGGGGGGGGGGGGGGGGGGGGGGGGGGGGGGGGGGGGGGGGGGGGGGGGGGGGGGGGGGGGGGGGGGGGGGGGGGGGGGGGGGGGGGGGGGGGGGGGGGGGGGGGGGGGGGGGGGGGGGGGGGGGGGGGGGGGGGGGGGGGGGGGGGGGGGGGGGGGGGGGGGGGGGGGGGGGGGGGGGGGGGGGGGGGGGGGGGGGGGGGGGGGGGGGGGGGGGGGGGGGGGGGGGGGGGGGGGGGGGGGGGGGGGGGGGTGGGGGGGGGGGGGGGGGGGGGGGGGGGGGGGGGGGGGGGGGTGGGGGGGGGGGGGGGGGGCGGGGGGGGGGGGGGGGGGGGGGGGGGGGGGGGGGGGGGGGGGGGGGGGGGGGGGGTGGGGGGGGGGGGGGGGGGGGGGGGGGGGGGGGGGGGGGGGGGGGTGGGGGGGGGGGGGGGGGGGGGGGGGGGGGGGGGGGGGGGGTGGGGGGGGGGGGGGGGGGGGGGGGGGGGGTGGGGGGGGGGGGGGGGGGGGGGGGGGGGTGGGGGGGGGGGGGGGGGGGGGGGGGGGGGTGGGGGGGGGGGGGGGGGGGGGGGGGGGGGGGGGGTGGGGGGGGGGGGGGGGGGGGGGGGGGGGGGGGGGGGGGGGGGGGGGGGGGGGGGGGGGGGGGGGGGGGGGGGGGGGGGGGGGGGGGGGGGGGGGGGGGGGGGGGGGGGGGGGGGGGGGGGGGGGGGGGGGGGGGGGGTGGGGGGGGGGGGGGGGGGGGGGGGGGGGGGGGGGGGGGGGGGGGGGGGGGGGGGGGGGGGGGGGGGGGGTGGGGGGGGGGGGGGGGGGGGGGGGGGGGGGGGGGGGGGGGGGGGGGGGGGGGTGGGGGGGGGGGGGGGGGGGGGGGGGGGGGGGGGGGGGGGGGGGGGGTGGGGGGGGGGGGGGGGGGGGGGGGGGGGGGGGGGGGGGGGGGGGGGGGGGGGGGGGGGGGGGGGGGGGGGGGGGGGGGGGGGGGGGGGGGGGGGGGGGGGGGGGGCGGGGGGGGGGGGGGTGGGGGGGGGGGGGGGGGGGGGGGGGGGGGGGGGGGGGGGGGGGGGGGGGGGGGGTGGGGGGGGGGGGGGGGGGGGGGGGGGGGGGGGGGGGGGGTGGGGGGGGGGGGGGGGGGGGGGGGGGGGGGGGGGGTGGGGGGGGGGGGGGGGGGGGGGGGGGGGGGGGGGGGGGGGGGGGGGGGGGGGGGTGGGGGGGGGGGGGGGGGGGGGGGGGGGGGGGGGGGGGGGTGGGGGGGGGGGGGGGGGGGGGGGGGGGGGGGGGGGGGGGGGGGGGGGGGGGGGGGGGGGGGGGGGGGGGGGGGGGGGGGGGGTGGGGGGGGGGGGGGGGGGGGGGGGGGGGGGGGGGGGGGGGGGGGGGGGGGGGGGGGGGGGGGGGGGGGGTGGGGGGGGGGGGGGGGGGGGGGGGGGGGGGGGGGGGGGTGGGGGGGGGGGGGGGGGGGGGGGGGGGGGGGGGGGGGGGGTGGGGGGGGGGGGGGGGGGGGGGGGGGGGGGGGGGGGGGGGGGGTGGGGGGGGGGGGGGGGGGGGGGGGGGGGGGGGGGGGGGGGGGGGGGGGGGGGGGGGGGGGGGGGGTGGGGGGGGGGGGGGGGGGGGGGGGGGGGGGGGGGGGGGGGGGGGGGGGGGGGGGGGTGGGGGGGGGGGGGGGGGGGGGGGGGGGGGGGGGGGGGGGGGGGGGGGGGGGGGGGGGGGGGGGGGGGGGGGGGGGGGGGGGGGGGGGGGGGGGGGGGGGGGGTGGGGGGGGGGGGGGGGGGGGGGGGGGGGGGGGGGGGGGGGGGGGGGGGGGGGGGGGGGGGGGGGGGGGGGGGGGGGGGGTGGGGGGGGGGGGGGGGGGGGGGGGGGGGGGGGGGGGGGGGGGGGGGGGGGGGGGGGGGGGGGGGGGGGGGGGGGGGGGGGGGGGTGTGGGGGGGGGGGGGGGGGGGGGGGGGGGGGGGGGGGGGGGGGGGGGGGGGGGGGGGGGGGGGGTGGGGGGGGGGGGGGGGGGGGGGGGGGGGGGGGGGGGGGGGGGGGGGGGGGGGGGGGGGGGGGGGGGGGGGGGGGGGGGGGGGGGGGGGGGGGGGGGGGGGGGGGGGGGGGGGGGGGGGGGGGGGGGGGGGGGGGGGGGGGGGGGGGGGGGGGGGGGGTGGGGGGGGGGGGGGGGGGGGGGGGGGGGGGGGGGGGGGGGGGGGGGGGGGGGTGGGGGGGGCGGGGGGGGGGGGGGGGGGGGGGGGGGGGGGGGGGGGGGGGGGGGGGGGGGGGGGGGGGGGGGGTGGGGGGGGGGGGGGGGGGGGGGGGGGGGGGGGGGGGGGGGGGGGGGGGGGGGGGGGGGGGGGGGGGGGGGGGGGGGGGGGGGGGGGGGGGGGGGGGGGGGGGTGTGGGGGGGGGGGGGGGGGGGGGGGGGGGGGGGGGGGGGGGGGGGGGGGGGGGGGGGTGGGGGGGGGGGGGGGGGGGGGGGGGGGGGGGGGGGGGGGTGGGGGGGGGGGGGGGGGGGGGGGGGGGGGGGGGGGGGGGGGGGGGGGGGGGGGGGGGGGGGGGGGGGGGGGGGGGGGGGGGGGGGGGGGGGGGGTTTAGGGGTGTATCTCTTAAGCCGGGCAGAGAAAATCCCACCTGATATGCGCTCCACACAATTGAATAGAGACGCCATTTATTTTCTATGGTAATTGCAGAAATGACTTCTAAGCCTCAAAATAATGACTTTTTTTCCTAAGGTGGTAGGAATGAAACTCAGTGCGGGCTGGATGGGGTCCCCCCTGGGCACCGCAGACCTAAGCTTGTTTAACTCCTACCTCTTAAAGGGACCGAGAAAAAATGACCTTTTCTGCACTCCAATGTAAGTCAATGGGGCGATTTTTTGGCTATGTGCTAGAAATGAAATTCAGTGCGGATTGGATGACAGGCACCCTAGGCACCCAGGATCGGCTTTAGTTTCACGTGTATCTCTTAAGCCGGCAGAGAAAACCCACCTGATATGCGCTCCACACAATTGAATAGAGACGCCGTTGATTTTCTATGGGAATTGCAGAAATGACTTCTAAGCCTCAAAATAATGACTTTTTTTCCTAAGGTGGTAGGAATGAAACTCAGTGCGGGCTGGATGGGGTCCCCCCTGGGCACCGCAGACCTAAGCTTGTTTAACTCCTACCTCTTAAAGGGACCGAGAAAAAATGACCTTTTCTGCACTCCAATGTAAGTCAATGGGGCGATTTTTTGGCTATGTGCTAGAAATGAAATTCAGTGCGGATTGGATGACAGGCACCCTAGGCACCCAGGATCGGCTTTAGTTTCACGTGTATCTCTTAAGCCGGCAGAGAAAACCCACCTGATATGCGCTCCACACAATTGAATAGAGACGCCGTTGATTTTCTATGGGAATTGCAGAAATGACTTCTAAGCCTCAAAATAATGACTTTTTTTTCCTAAGGTGGTAGGAATGAAACTCAGTGCGGGCTGGATGGGGTCCCCCCTGGGCACCGCAGACCTAAGCTTGTTTAACTCCTACCTCTTAAAGGGACCGAGAAAAAATGACCTTTTCTGCACTCCAATGTAAGTCAATGGGGCGATTTTTTGGCTATGTGCTAGAAATGAAATTCAGTGCGGATTGGATGACAGGCACCCTAGGCACCCAGGATCGGCTTTAGTTTCACGTGTATCTCTTAAGCCGGCAGAGAAAACCCACCTGATATGCGCTCCACACAATTGAATAGAGACGCCGTTGATTTTCTATGGGAATTGCAGAAATGACTTCTAAGCCTCAAAATAATGACTTTTTTTCCTAAGGTGGTAGGAATGAAACTCAGTGCGGGCTGGATGGGGTCCCCCCTGGGCACCGCAGACCTAAGCTTGTTTAACTCCTACCTCTTAAAGGGACCGAGAAAAAATGACCTTTTCTGCACTCCAATGTAAGTCAATGGGGCGATTTTTTGGCTATGTGCTAGAAATGAAATTCAGTGCGGATTGGATGACAGGCACCCTAGGCACCCAGGATCGGCTTTAGTTTCACGTGTATCTCTTAAGCCGGCAGAGAAAACCCACCTGATATGCGCTCCACACAATTGAATAGAGACGCCGTTGATTTTCTATGGGAATTGCAGAAATGACTTCTAAGCCTCAAAATAATGACTTTTTTTCCTAAGGTGGTAGGAATGAAACTCAGTGCGGGCTGGATGGGGTCCCCCCTGGGCACCGCAGACCTAAGCTTGTTTAACTCCTACCTCTTAAAGGGACCGAGAAAAAATGACCTTTTCTGCACTCCAATGTAAGTCAATGGGGCGATTTTTTGGCTATGTGCTAGAAATGAAATTCAGTGCGGATTGGATGACAGGCACCCTAGGCACCCAGGATCGGCTTTAGTTTCACGTGTATCTCTTAAGCCGGCAGAGAAAACCCACCTGATATGCGCTCCACACAATTGAATAGAGACGCCGTTGATTTTCTATGGGAATTGCAGAAATGACTTCTAAGCCTCAAAATAATGACTTTTTTTCCTAAGGTGGTAGGAATGAAACTCAGTGCGGGCTGGATGGGGTCCCCCCTGGGCACCGCAGACCTAAGCTTGTTTAACTCCTACCTCTTAAAGGGACCGAGAAAAAATGACCTTTTCTGCACTCCAATGTAAGTCAATGGGGCGATTTTTTGGCTATGTGCTAGAAATGAAATTCAGTGCGGATTGGATGACAGGCACCCTAGGCACCCAGGATCGGCTTTAGTTTCACGTGTATCTCTTAAGCCGGCAGAGAAAACCCACCTGATATGCGCTCCACACAATTGAATAGAGACGCCGTTGATTTTCTATGGGAATTGCAGAAATGACTTCTAAGCCTCAAAATAATGACTTTTTTTCCTAAGGTGGTAGGAATGAAACTCAGTGCGGGCTGGATGGGGTCCCCCCTGGGCACCGCAGACCTAAGCTTGTTTAACTCCTACCTCTTAAAGGGACCGAGAAAAAATGACCTTTTCTGCACTCCAATGTAAGTCAATGGGGCGATTTTTTGGCTATGTGCTAGAAATGAAATTCAGTGCGGATTGGATGACAGGCACCCTAGGCACCCAGGATCGGCTTTAGTTTCACGTGTATCTCTTAAGCCGGCAGAGAAAACCCACCTGATATGCGCTCCACACAATTGAATAGAGACGCCGTTGATTTTCTATGGGAATTGCAGAAATGACTTCTAAGCCTCAAAATAATGACTTTTTTTCCTAAGGTGGTAGGAATGAAACTCAGTGCGGGCTGGATGGGGTCCCCCCTGGGCACCGCAGACCTAAGCTTGTTTAACTCCTACCTCTTAAAGGGACCGAGAAAAAATGACCTTTTCTGCACTCCAATGTAAGTCAATGGGGCGATTTTTTGGCTATGTGCTAGAAATGAAATTCAGTGCGGATTGGATGACAGGCACCCTAGGCACCCAGGATCGGCTTTAGTTTCACGTGTATCTCTTAAGCCGGCAGAGAAAACCCACCTGATATGCGCTCCACACAATTGAATAGAGACGCCGTTGATTTTCTATGGGAATTGCAGAAATGACTTCTAAGCCTCAAAATAATGACTTTTTTTCCTAAGGTGGTAGGAATGAAACTCAGTGCGGGCTGGATGGGGTCCCCCCTGGGCACCGCAGACCTAAGCTTGTTTAACTCCTACCTCTTAAAGGGACCGAGAAAAAATGACCTTTTCTGCACTCCAATGTAAGTCAATGGGGCGATTTTTTGGCTATGTGCTAGAAATGAAATTCAGTGCGGATTGGATGACAGGCACCCTAGGCACCCAGGATCGGCTTTAGTTTCACGTGTATCTCTTAAGCCGGCAGAGAAAACCCACCTGATATGCGCTCCACACAATTGAATAGAGACGCCGTTGATTTTCTATGGGAATTGCAGAAATGACTTCTAAGCCTCAAAATAATGACTTTTTTTCCTAAGGTGGTAGGAATGAAACTCAGTGCGGGCTGGATGGGGTCCCCCCTGGGCACCGCAGACCTAAGCTTGTTTAACTCCTACCTCTTAAAGGGACCGAGAAAAAATGACCTTTTCTGCACTCCAATGTAAGTCAATGGGGCGATTTTTTGGCTATGTGCTAGAAATGAAATTCAGTGCGGATTGGATGACAGGCACCCTAGGCACCCAGGATCGGCTTTAGTTTCACGTGTATCTCTTAAGCCGGCAGAGAAAACCCACCTGATATGCGCTCCACACAATTGAATAGAGACGCCGTTGATTTTCTATGGGAATTGCAGAAATGACTTCTAAGCCTCAAAATAATGACTTTTTTTCCTAAGGTGGTAGGAATGAAACTCAGTGCGGGCTGGATGGGGTCCCCCCTGGGCACCGCAGACCTAAGCTTGTTTAACTCCTACCTCTTAAAGGGACCGAGAAAAAATGACCTTTTCTGCACTCCAATGTAAGTCAATGGGGCGATTTTTTGGCTATGTGCTAGAAATGAAATTCAGTGCGGATTGGATGACAGGCACCCTAGGCACCCAGGATCGGCTTTAGTTTCACGTGTATCTCTTAAGCCGGCAGAGAAAACCCACCTGATATGCGCTCCACACAATTGAATAGAGACGCCGTTGATTTTCTATGGGAATTGCAGAAATGACTTCTAAGCCTCAAAATAATGACTTTTTTTCCTAAGGTGGTAGGAATGAAACTCAGTGCGGGCTGGATGGGGTCCCCCCTGGGCACCGCAGACCTAAGCTTGTTTAACTCCTACCTCTTAAAGGGACCGAGAAAAAATGACCTTTTCTGCACTCCAATGTAAGTCAATGGGGCGATTTTTTTGGCTATGTGCTAGAAATGAAATTCAGTGCGGATTGGATGACAGGCACCCTAGGCACCCAGGATCGGCTTTAGTTTCACGTGTATCTCTTAAGCCGGCAGAGAAAACCCACCTGATATGCGCTCCACACAATTGAATAGAGACGCCGTTGATTTTCTATGGGAATTGCAGAAATGACTTCTAAGCCTCAAAATAATGACTTTTTTTCCTAAGGTGGTAGGAATGAAACTCAGTGCGGGCTGGATGGGGTCCCCCCTGGGCACCGCAGACCTAAGCTTGTTTAACTCCTACCTCTTAAAGGGACCGAGAAAAAATGACCTTTTCTGCACTCCAATGTAAGTCAATGGGGCGATTTTTTGGCTATGTGCTAGAAATGAAATTCAGTGCGGATTGGATGACAGGCACCCTAGGCACCCAGGATCGGCTTTAGTTTCACGTGTATCTCTTAAGCCGGCAGAGAAAACCCACCTGATATGCGCTCCACACAATTGAATAGAGGACGCCGTTGATTTTCTATGGGAATTGCAGAAATGACTTCTAAGCCTCAAAATAATGACTTTTTTTCCTAAGGTGGTAGGAATGAAACTCAGTGCGGGCTGGATGGGGTCCCCCCTGGGCACCGCAGACCTAAGCTTGTTTAACTCCTACCTCTTAAAGGGACCGAGAAAAAATGACCTTTTCTGCACTCCAATGTAAGTCAATGGGGCGATTTTTTGGCTATGTGCTAGAAATGAAATTCAGTGCGGATTGGATGACAGGCACCCTAGGCACCCAGGATCGGCTTTAGTTTCACGTGTATCTCTTAAGCCGGCAGAGAAAACCCACCTGATATGCGCTCCACACAATTGAATAGAGACGCCGTTGATTTTCTATGGGAATTGCAGAAATGACTTCTAAGCCTCAAAATAATGACTTTTTTTCCTAAGGTGGTAGGAATGAAACTCAGTGCGGGCTGGATGGGGTCCCCCCTGGGCACCGCAGACCTAAGCTTGTTTAACTCCTACCTCTTAAAGGGACCGAGAAAAAATGACCTTTTCTGCACTCCAATGTAAGTCAATGGGGCGATTTTTTGGCTATGTGCTAGAAATGAAATTCAGTGCGGATTGGATGACAGGCACCCTAGGCACCCAGGATCGGCTTTAGTTTCACGTGTATCTCTTAAGCCGGCAGAGAAAACCCACCTGATATGCGCTCCACACAATTGAATAGAGACGCCGTTGATTTTCTATGGGAATTGCAGAAATGACTTCTAAGCCTCAAAATAATGACTTTTTTTCCTAAGGTGGTAGGAATGAAACTCAGTGCGGGCTGGATGGGGTCCCCCCTGGGCACCGCAGACCTAAGCTTGTTTAACTCCTACCTCTTAAAGGGACCGAGAAAAAATGACCTTTTCTGCACTCCAATGTAAGTCAATGGGGCGATTTTTTGGCTATGTGCTAGAAATGAAATTCAGTGCGGATTGGATGACAGGCACCCTAGGCACCCAGGATCGGCTTTAGTTTCACGTGTATCTCTTAAGCCGGCAGAGAAAACCAACCTGATATGCGCTCCACACAATTGAATAGAGACGCCGCTGATTTTCTATGGGAATTGCAGAAATGACTTCTAAGCCTCAAAATAATGACTTTTTTTCCTAAGGTGGTAGGAATGAAACTCAGTGGGGGCTGGATGGGGTCCCCCTGGGCACCGCAGACCTAAGCTTGTTTAACTCCTACCTCTTAAAGGGACCGAGAAAAAATGACCTTTTCTGCACTCCAATGTAAGTCAATGGGGCGATTTTTTGGCTATGTGCTAGAAATGAAATTCAGTGCGGATTGGATGACAGGCACCCTAGGCACCCAGGATCGGCTTTAGTTTCACGTGTATCTCTTAAGCGGCAGAGAAAATCCACCTGATATGCGCTCCACACAATTGAATAGAGACGCCGTTGATTTTCTATGGGAATTGCAGAAATGACTTCTAAGCCTCAAAATAATGACTTTTTTTCCTAAGGTGGTAGGAATGAAACTCAGTGCTGGGCTGGATGGGGTCCCCCCTGGGCACCGCAGACCTAAGCTTGTTTAACTCCTACCTCTTAAAGGGACCGAGAAAAAATGACCTTTTCTGCACTCCAATGTAAGTCAATGGGGGCGATTTTTTGGCTATGTGCTAGAAATGAAATTCAGTGCGGATTGGATGACAGGCACCCTAGGCACCCAGGATCGGCTTTAGTTTCACGTGTATCTCTTAAGCCGGCAGAGAAAACCCACCTGATATGCGCTCCACACAATTGAATTAGAGACGCCGATGATTTTCTATGGGAATTGCAGAAATGACTTCTAAGCCTCAAAATAATGACTTTTTTTCCTAAGGTGGTAGGAATGAAACTCAGTGCTGGGCTGGATGGGGTCCCCCCTGGGCACCGCAGACCTAAGCTTGTTTAACTCCTACCTCTTAAAGGGACCGAGAAAAAATGACCTTTTCTGCACTCCAATGTAAGTCAATGGGGCGATTTTTTGGCTATGTGCTAGAAATGAAATTCAGTGCGGATTGGATGACAGGCACCCTAGGCACCCAGGATCGGCTTTAGTTTCACGTGTATCTCTTAAGCGGCAGAGAAACCCACCTGATATGCGCTCCACACAATTGAATAGAGACGCCGTTGATTTTCTATGGGAATTGCAGAAATGACTTCTAAGCCTCAAAATAATGACTTTTTTTTCCTAAGGTGGTAGGAATGAAACTCAGTGCGGGCTGGATGGGGTCCCCCCTGGGCACCGCAGACCTAAGCTTGTTTAACTCCTACCTCTTAAAGGGACCGAGAAAAAATGACCTTTTCTGCACTCCAATGTAAGTCAATGGGGCGATTTTTTGGCTATGTGCTAGAAATGAAATTCAGTGCGGATTGGATGACAGGCACCCTAGGCCACCCAGGATCGGCTTTAGTTTCACGTGTATCTCTTAAGCGGCAGAGAAAACCCACCTGATATGCGCTCCACACAATTGAATAGAGACGCCGTTGATTTTCTATGGGAATTGCAGAAATGACTTCTAAGCCTCAAAATAATGACTTTTTTTCCTAAGGTGGTAGGAATGAAACTCAGTGTGGGCTGGATGGGGTCCCCCCTGGGCACCGCAGACCTAAGCTTGTTTAACTCCTACCTCTTAAAGGGACCAAGAAAAAATGACCTTTTCTGCACTTTAATGTAAGTCAATGGGGCGATTTTTTGGCTATGTGCTAGAAATGAAATTCAGTGCGGATTGGATGGTCAGGCACCCTAGGCACCCAGGATCGCTTTAGTTTCACGTGTATCTCTTAAGCCGGCAGAGAAAACCACCTGATATGCGCTCCACACAATTGAATAGAGACGCCGTTGATTTTCTATGGGAATTGCAGAAATGACTTCTAAGCCTCAAAATAATGACTTTTTTTCCTAAGGTGGTAGGAATGAAACTCAGTGCGGGCTGGATGGGGTCCCCCTGGGCACCGCAGACCTAAGCTTGTTTAACTCCTACCTCTTAAAGGGACCGAGAAAAAATGACCTTTTCTGCACTCCAATGTAAGTCAATGGGGCGATTTTTTGGCTATGTGCTAGAAATGAAATTCAGTGCGGATTGGATGACAGGCACCCTAGGCACCCAGGATCGGCTTTAGTTTCACGTGTATCTCTTAAGCCGGCAGAGAAAATCCACCTGATATGCGCTCCACACAATTGAATAGAGACGCCGATTGATTTTCTATGGGAATTGCAGAAATGACTTCTAAGCCTCAAAATAATGACTTTTTTTCCTAAGGTGGTAGGAATGAAACTCAGTGCTGGGCTGGATGGGGTCCCCCCTGGGCACCGCAGACCTAAGCTTGTTTAACTCCTACCTCTTAAAGGGACCGAGAAAAAATGACCTTTTCTGCACTCCAATGTAAGTCAATGGGGCGATTTTTTGGCTATGTGCTAGAAATGAAATTCAGTGCGGATTGGATGACAGGCACCCTAGGCACCCAGGATCGGCTTTAGTTTCACGTGTATCTCTTAAGCCGGCAGAGAAAACCCACCTGATATGCGCTCCACACAATTGAATAGAGACGCCAGTTGATTTTCTATGGGAATTGCAGAAATGACTTCTAAGCCTCAAAATAATGACTTTTTTTCCTAAGGTGGTAGGAATGAAACTCAGTGCGGGCTGGATGGGGTCCCCCCTGGGCACCGCAGACCTAAGCTTGTTTAACTCCTACCTCTTAAAGGGACCGAGAAAAAATGACCTTTTCTGCACTCCAATGTAAGTCAATGGGGCGATTTTTGGCTATGTGCTAGAAATGAAATTCAGTGCGGATTGGATGACAGGCACCCTAGGCACCCAGGATCGGCTTTAGTTTCACGTGTATCTCTTAAGCCGGCAGAGAAAACCCACCTGATATGCGCTCCACACAATTGAATTAGAGACGCCGTTGATTTTCTATGGGAATTGCAGAAATGACTTCTAAGCCTCAAAATAATGACTTTTTTTCCTAAGGTGGTAGGAATGAAACTCAGTGCGGGCTGGATGGGGTCCCCCCTGGGCACCGCAGACCTAAGCTTGTTTAACTCCTACCTCTTAAAGGGACCGAGAAAAAATGACCTTTTCTGCACTCCAATGTAAGTCAATGGGGCGATTTTTTGGCTATGTGCTAGAAATGAAATTCAGTGCGGATTGGATGACAGGCACCCTAGGCACCCAGGATCGGCTTTAGTTTCACGTGTATCTCTTAAGCCGGCAGAGAAAACCCACCTGATATGCGCTCCACACAATTGAATAGAGACGCCGTTGATTTTCTATGGGAATTGCAGAAATGACTTCTAAGCCTCAAAATAATGACTTTTTTTCCTAAGGTGGTAGGAATGAAACTCAGTGCGGGCTGGATGGGGTCCCCCCTGGGCACCGCAGACCTAAGCTTGTTTAACTCCTACCTCTTAAAGGGACCGAGAAAAAATGACCTTTTCTGCACTCCAATGTAAGTCAATGGGGCGATTTTTTGGCTATGTGCTAGAAATGAAATTCAGTGCGGATTGGATGACAGGCACCCTAGGCACCCAGGATCGGCTTTAGTTTCACGTGTATCTCTTAAGCCGGCAGAGAAAACCCACCTGATATGCGCTCCACACAATTGAATAGAGACGCCAGTTGATTTTCTATGGGAATTGCAGAAATGACTTCTAAGCCTCAAAATAATGACTTTTTTTCCTAAGGTGGTAGGAATGAAACTCAGTGCGGGCTGGATGGGGTCCCCCCTGGGCACCGCAGACCTAAGCTTGTTTAACTCCTACCTCTTAAAGGGACCGAGAAAAAATGACCTTTTCTGCACTCCAATGTAAGTCAATGGGGCGATTTTTTGGCTATGTGCTAGAAATGAAATTCAGTGCGGATTGGATGACAGGCACCCTAGGCACCCAGGATCGGCTTTAGTTTCACGTGTATCTCTTAAGCCGGCAGAGAAAACCACCTGATATGCGCTCCACACAATTGAATTAGAGACGCCGTTGATTTTCTATGGGAATTGCAGAAATGACTTCTAAGCCTCAAAATAATGACTTTTTTTCCTAAGGTGGTAGGAATGAAACTCAGTGCGGGCTGGATGGGGTCCCCCCTGGGCACCGCAGACCTAAGCTTGTTTAACTCCTACCTCTTAAAGGGACCGAGACAAAATGACCTTTTCTGCACTCCAATGTAAGTCAATGGGGCGATTTTTTGGCTATGTGCTAGAAATGAAATTCAGTGCGGATTGGATGACAGGCACCCTAGGCACCCAGGATCGGCTTTAGTTTCACGTGTATCTCTTAAGCCGGCAGAGAAAATCCCACCTGATATGCGCTCCACACAATTGAATAGAGACGCCGTTGATTTTCTATGGGAATTGCAGAAATGACTTCTAAGCCTCAAAATAATGACTTTTTTTCCTAAGGTGGTAGGAATGAAACTCAGTGCGGGCTGGATGGGGTCCCCCCTGGGCACCGCAGACCTAAGCTTGTTTAACTCCTACCTCTTAAAGGGACCGAGAAAAAATGACCTTTTCTGCACTCCAATGTAAGTCAATGGGGCGATTTTTTGGCTATGTGCTAGAAATGAAATTCAGTGCGGATTGGATGACAGGCACCCTAGGCACCCAGGATCGGCTTTAGTTTCACGTGTATCTCTTAAGCCGGCAGAGAAAACCCACCTGATATGCGCTCCACACAATTGAATAGAGACGCCGTTGATTTTCTATGGGAATTGCAGAAATGACTTCTAAGCCTCAAAATAATGACTTTTTTTTCCTAAGGTGGTAGGAATGAAACTCAGTGCGGGCTGGATGGGGTCCCCCCTGGGCACCGCAGACCTAAGCTTGTTTAACTCCTACCTCTTAAAGGGACCGAGAAAAAATGACCTTTTCTGCACTCCAATGTAAGTCAATGGGGCGATTTTTTGGCTATGTGCTAGAAATGAAATTCAGTGCGGATTGGATGACAGGCACCCTAGGCACCCAGGATCGGCTTTAGTTTCACGTGTATCTCTTAAGCCGGCAGAGAAAACCACCTGATATGCGCTCCACACAATTGAATAGAGACGCCGTTGATTTTCTATGGGAATTGCAGAAATGACTTCTAAGCCTCAAAATAATGACTTTTTTTCCTAAGGTGGTAGGAATGAAACTCAGTGCGGGCTGGATGGGGTCCCCCCTGGGCACCGCAGACCTAAGCTTGTTTAACTCCTACCTCTTAAAGGGACCGAGAAAAAATGACCTTTTCTGCACTCCAATGTAAGTCAATGGGGCGATTTTTTGGCTATGTGCTAGAAATGAAATTCAGTGCGGATTGGATGACAGGCACCCTAGGCACCCAGGATCGGCTTTAGTTTCACGTGTATCTCTTAAGCCGGCAGAGAAAACCCACCTGATATGCGCTCCACACAATTGAATTAGAGACGCCGTTGATTTTCTATGGGAATTGCAGAAATGACTTCTAAGCCTCAAAATAATGACTTTTTTTCCTAAGGTGGTAGGAATGAAACTCAGTGCGGGCTGGATGGGGTCCCCCCTGGGCACCGCAGACCTAAGCTTGTTTAACTCCTACCTCTTAAAGGGACCGAGAAAAAATGACCTTTTCTGCACTCCAATGTAAGTCAATGGGGCGATTTTTTGGCTATGTGCTAGAAATGAAATTCAGTGCGGATTGGATGACAGGCACCCTAGGCACCCAGGATCGGCTTTAGTTTCACGTGTATCTCTTAAGCCGGCAGAGAAAATCCACCTGATATGCGCTCCACACAATTGAATAGAGACGCCATTGATTTTCTATGGGAATTGCAGAAATGACTTCTAAGCCTCAAAATAATGACTTTTTTTCCTAAGGTGGTAGGAATGAAACTCAGTGTGGGCTGGATGGGGTCCCCCCTGGGCACCGCAGACCTAAGCTTGTTTAACTCCTACCTCTTAAAGGGACCGAGAAAAAATGACCTTTTCTGCACTCCAATGTAAGTCAATGGGGCGATTTTTTGGCTATGTGCTAGAAATGAAATTCAGTGCGGATTGGATGACAGGCACCCTAGGCACCCAGGATCGGCTTTAGTTTCACGTGTATCTCTTAAGCCGGCAGAGAAAACCCACCTGATATGCGCTCCACACAATTGAATAGAGTCGCCATTGATTTTCTATGGGAATTGCAGAAATGACTTCTAAGCCTCAAAATAATGACTTTTTTTCCTAAGGTGGTAGGAATGAAACTCAGTGCGGGCTGGATGGGGTCCCCCCTGGGCACCGCAGACCTAAGCTTGTTTAACTCCTACCTCTTAAAGGGACCGAGAAAAAATGACCTTTTCTGCACTCCAATGTAAGTCAATGGGGCGATTTTTTGGCTATGTGCTAGAAATGAAATTCAGTGCGGATTGGATGACAGGCACCCTAGGCACCCAGGATCGGCTTTAGTTTCACGTGTATCTCTTAAGCCGGCAGAGAAAACCCACCTGATATGCGCTCCACACAATTGAATAGAGACGCCAGTTGATTTTCTATGGGAATTGCAGAAATGACTTCTAAGCCTCAAAATAATGACTTTTTTTCCTAAGGTGGTAGGAATGAAACTCAGTGCGGGCTGGATGGGGTCCCCCCTGGGCACCGCAGACCTAAGCTTGTTTAACTCCTACCTCTTAAAGGGACCGAGAAAAAATGACCTTTTCTGCACTCCAATGTAAGTCAATGGGGCGATTTTTTGGCTATGTGCTAGAAATGAAATTCAGTGCGGATTGGATGACAGGCACCCTAGGCACCCAGGATCGGCTTTAGTTTCACGTGTATCTCTTAAGCCGGCAGAGAAAACCCACCTGATATGCGCTCCACACAATTGAATAGAGACGCCAGTTGATTTTCTATGGGAATTGCAGAAATGACTTCTAAGCCTCAAAATAATGACTTTTTTTCCTAAGGTGGTAGGAATGAAACTCAGTGCGGGCTGGATGGGGTCCCCCCTGGGCACCGCAGACCTAAGCTTGTTTAACTCCTACCTCTTAAAGGGACCGAGAAAAAATGACCTTTTCTGCACTCCAATGTAAGTCAATGGGGCGATTTTTTGGCTATGTGCTAGAAATGAAATTCAGTGCGGATTGGATGACAGGCACCCTAGGCACCCAGGATCGGCTTTAGTTTCACGTGTATCTCTTAAGCCGGCAGAGAAAACCCACCTGATATGCGCTCCACACAATTGAATAGAGACGCCGTTGATTTTCTATGGGAATTGCAGAAATGACTTCTAAGCCTCAAAATAATGACTTTTTTTCCTAAGGTGGTAGGAATGAAACTCAGTGCGGGCTGGATGGGGTCCCCCCTGGGCACCGCAGACCTAAGCTTGTTTAACTCCTACCTCTTAAAGGGACCGAGAAAAAATGACCTTTTCTGCACTCCAATGTAAGTCAATGGGGCGATTTTTTGGCTATGTGCTAGAAATGAAATTCAGTGCGGATTGGATGACAGGCACCCTAGGCACCCAGGATCGGCTTTAGTTTCACGTGTATCTCTTAAGCCGGCAGAGAAAATCCCACCTGATATGCGCTCCACACAATTGAATAGAGACGCCATTGATTTTCTATGGGAATTGCAGAAATGACTTCTAAGCCTCAAAATAATGACTTTTTTTCCTAAGGTGGTAGGAATGAAACTCAGTGCGGGCTGGATGGGGTCCCCCCTGGGCACCGCAGACCTAAGCTTGTTTAACTCCTACCTCTTAAAGGGACCGAGAAAAAATGACCTTTTCTGCACTCCAATGTAAGTCAATGGGGCGATTTTTTGGCTATGTGCTAGAAATGAAATTCAGTGCGGATTGGATGACAGGCACCCTAGGCACCCAGGATCGGCTTTAGTTTCACGTGTATCTCTTAAGCCGGCAGAGAAAACCCACCTGATATGCGCTCCACACAATTGAATAGAGACGCCGTTGATTTTCTATGGGAATTGCAGAAATGACTTCTAAGCCTCAAAATAATGACTTTTTTTCCTAAGGTGGTAGGAATGAAACTCAGTGCGGGCTGGATGGGGTCCCCCCTGGGCACCGCAGACCTAAGCTTGTTTAACTCCTACCTCTTAAAGGGACCGAGAAAAAATGACCTTTTCTGCACTCCAATGTAAGTCAATGGGGCGATTTTTTGGCTATGTGCTAGAAATGAAATTCAGTGCGGATTGGATGACAGGCACCCTAGGCACCCAGGATCGGCTTTAGTTTCACGTGTATCTCTTAAGCCGGCAGAGAAAACCCACCTGATATGCGCTCCACACAATTGAATAGAGACGCCAGTTGATTTTCTATGGGAATTGCAGAAATGACTTCTAAGCCTCAAAATAATGACTTTTTTTCCTAAGGTGGTAGGAATGAAACTCAGTGCGGGCTGGATGGGGTCCCCCCTGGGCACCGCAGACCTAAGCTTGTTTAACTCCTACCTCTTAAAGGGACCGAGAAAAAATGACCTTTTCTGCACTCCAATGTAAGTCAATGGGGCGATTTTTTGGCTATGTGCTAGAAATGAAATTCAGTGCGGATTGGATGACAGGCACCCTAGGCACCCAGGATCGGCTTTAGTTTCACGTGTATCTCTTAAGCCGGCAGAGAAAACCCACCTGATATGCGCTCCACACAATTGAATAGAGACGCCGTTGATTTTCTATGGGAATTGCAGAAATGACTTCTAAGCCTCAAAATAATGACTTTTTTTCCTAAGGTGGTAGGAATGAAACTCAGTGCGGGCTGGATGGGGTCCCCCCTGGGCACCGCAGACCTAAGCTTGTTTAACTCCTACCTCTTAAAGGGACCGAGAAAAAATGACCTTTTCTGCACTCCAATGTAAGTCAATGGGGCGATTTTTTGGCTATGTGCTAGAAATGAAATTCAGTGCGGATTGGATGACAGGCACCCTAGGCACCCAGGATCGGCTTTAGTTTCACGTGTATCTCTTAAGCCGGCAGAGAAAACCCACCTGATATGCGCTCCACACAATTGAATAGAGACGCCGTTGATTTTCTATGGGAATTGCAGAAATGACTTCTAAGCCTCAAAATAATGACTTTTTTTCCTAAGGTGGTAGGAATGAAACTCAGTGCGGGCTGGATGGGGTCCCCCCTGGGCACCGCAGACCTAAGCTTGTTTAACTCCTACCTCTTAAAGGGACCGAGAAAAAATGACCTTTTCTGCACTCCAATGTAAGTCAATGGGGCGATTTTTTGGCTATGTGCTAGAAATGAAATTCAGTGCGGATTGGATGACAGGCACCCTAGGCACCCAGGATCGGCTTTAGTTTCACGTGTATCTCTTAAGCCGGCAGAGAAAACCCACCTGATATGCGCTCCACACAATTGAATAGAGACGCCATTGATTTTCTATGGGAATTGCAGAAATGACTTCTAAGCCTCAAAATAATGACTTTTTTTCCTAAGGTGGTAGGAATGAAACTCAGTGCGGGCTGGATGGGGTCCCCCCTGGGCACCGCAGACCTAAGCTTGTTTAACTCCTACCTCTTAAAGGGACCGAGAAAAAATGACCTTTTCTGCACTCCAATGTAAGTCAATGGGGCGATTTTTTGGCTATGTGCTAGAAATGAAATTCAGTGCGGATTGGATGACAGGCACCCTAGGCACCCAGGATCGGCTTTAGTTTCACGTGTATCTCTTAAGCCGGCAGAGAAAACCCACCTGATATGCGCTCCACACAATTGAATAGAGACGCCGTAGGAATTTTGATACTTACCTAACGGGAAATTCCTGTTCTTGAAGTCCGTAGGCGGCACACCATGGGTTAAGTCTAGGATCCCGAGTGCAAGGCAGAAGAGACATGCTCAGCAGTATCCAATCAAAAAAGGACACATGGTATAAGAGGCCGGATCAACCACACCAACACAGAGTTCGTATGCAGCAGTATATTTAATAAGGGAGGGTGTGTTGTGCCGCCTACGGACTTCAAGAACAGGAATTTACCGTTAGGTAAGTATCAAAATTCCTACGTTCTTGCAGTCCTAAGGCGGCACACCATGGGACATACACAGCAGTGTAAAGCACACACGGGTGGGAATTAATCCAATACTTAGACACTTAGTACTTTTCTGCTTAAGGCTGCTTTTTTAGGGATAAAAATCCCGTAGAAGGAGGTAAAAAAGGTCAAGCTTTTCTTAAACATGAAGCAGCTCTCAGCCCTCTTGAAGAACGATCTTGAAATCCAGGCCAGTCAACTGACATGGCCCTGCTGAATAAGCTGTAGTCCCATCTAGAGCTTGAGGAATAAGAAGTGAACAAGCCATAAGCACTATTTTTATATTTCTTGAGGCTGTGAAGTTCTCCTTTTCCCGCAGAAACAAATAACCAGGTTTCCCAGAAGTAGCACTTCTATCATCCAGGGGATTGATTGAAGCATCTGAAGAAGCGTCTGAAGGAGGAAAGATAATCCTTGAACCATGGCTAATTGTTAATTTAAGCCAACTTGGAGGAGAAAGATTGGAAGCCAACCATCTTCTGAAACAGAACGGGCTAAAGACACACAGAGACCTTTTGGAGATTTTCCAATTGTCTGCTGTAGTCCAAAGCAATCTATCGTGTTAAGCTAAAAAGCTCCAAAGCCTCCCCATATTCTCAGCCGGAAAGATCCCGGCGAGATAGGGGGCTGAACCAAAACCATCCTAGGAGGGGCGTTCCAGGCTGAGGCGAGTGCTTCGTCCAAACTAAAGATATTTTGGACTTGAAAACCAGATGTCTGGTATGTTACTTCCCTTCTTCGTACAAATAAACAGCAGAGTTATAAGCTGGAACTGAAACCATATATCCCTGGTAAAATGATTTAACAAAATAGTCAGGTATCAAGGGTCCCCTTGACCGCCTGTACGGGTCCGGAGAACACGCCCTGTGAATATAGATAGCTTAAAAAAAATGGAAAGGAGTGTATGAATAACACACATGAGCATACTGTACAACAGACGGCATACTATAAGGGTAGAACGGAACCTCCGAGCCGGTTTGTCAGAAATGACAAGTTTCTGTATAGCTAAGAGTTGTTCCTTGGATACTAGAATCTATTGGAGAGGCTGTACACAAGGTAGGCAAAAAAAGAGAAACCAGATAGTTACTCACTTATTAGGAGGACGCTGTCCAACATCAGGGATTATGTCATTCTATGGCAGCCGGACCACACCAAAGGGAAGGGAAAGAGCTGCACTCTCGGTTCCCGGATTCTCTCCTCTTCCTCAGCGGTAGTCGGATTCAGAGAGGAGAACTTCAAAAGCCAGGGAACCCCCGGCTGAATACATACCAAAGTATCAGGACACACCGTTCCCGCAATATCCATAGAATGGTGCTCTTGGAAAAAGAGCCATTGATAGGGCTGGTGTAATCTGTGATTCCTCCTGCTACGTTCTGGCAGGAGAATAAATCTGAAAACAACAACTCCTAGAAAAACAGCCAGCATCAAAAAAACAATATACATAGTCTCCTTGGAATGTCGGTATTAACAATACTAGGAGGCTTCCCTGTAAAGCCGTGGAGAAGGAGAATCGCCTAAAAAAAGGTTCTCCCCGCTAGCTAGGAGTAGACTGCCGCAGGGAAAGACATTGAGACAATTCTTCCTAGCCGCATAAAGAAAAACACACCGAACAGGTTAGATGACAAAAAGTAATACATCCCAGATCCCATAAACGGGGATAATGTGGAAAACACATACAGTAAACATTTATCATGACTAATGGTCAATGATATGAGCTAGGCTTGCATCGCAAGGTATCCCATCGAGGCTGTGATGATCCTAAACAGGGTAGACAGTCATTTATGTGTGTAATGCAACCCAAGTCTTGTATTGTGGGGCTACCATCACAGACAGGGATTAGTATCCTACTTACGAGACTCCTAGAGTTTAGCTCACTAAGCTCAGGTAACAAAAATTTTTTTTTTTTTTTTTTTTTTTTCAGCAGGCAAGCAGATAATTTAAAGTCTCATAACAAGAGACTAATGTGCCGGAAATATTACTTACATTATTGAGAGAGTGGCGATGTAGCGACCAGCAGGATAACGAGCAGCCGCCTTCTGGATATACTGTTTCCGGATCAGCCATATCCACTATAGGGCAGAGTATGCTAAGCAAAAACTGGACGTGAGGTGGCGGCGGTAACAGAGGAGAACTGGTACTGATAATTCCAGTAGCAGGATGTCAGTAAGTCGTGCGGTTTCACAGTTCAGTCCGGGGTCCACCGTTTAGTCGGACTAGCGATACACAGCCCCAACATCCCCTAGGGTCCCTCTTCCAAAGTCTCAGCTGTAGTAGTGACACACAGCCAAATCCTTTATCGGATTTCCTCTCAGTCCTAATAAAGAAACATCCTGCAAAAAAGGATGAAAGACAGAGGGGATAATGAGGTACTTACCATAGAGCTAAGTATATAGATCATCACTGATAGCTTGAAGCCATTATAGGGCGAGCAAGGCCCACTGTTCACTTTGTACGCACAGCAAAGTTGTGCTTCTGGAAGCCAGTTCCTCGTGCTTTTCAAATGGCGGGAACTCTCCCGTGGAACAGGTATTGACTTCCTGGCGCACTCCCCCCTAAAAAAGAGCTTTTTTACCCTTCTCCCTGAAAAAACGGGGTGCAGGTAACGAGAAAGTACACACAGAAAACACATTTTCCAGTACTTAGCTTTAGAGGCATAATGGCCGCCGCTCCCGACTTCCGAGACTCCGGCTCCTCGTGTCTCCGTCAGCGGGGAAAATTTCAGCATGGCAGAGAACACCTCCTTGTGCGTTAATCTGCAGGTGGACTGTGATGGTGCTCAGACACCAGCTGCACGTGCATTTAGTCGTCCGCTGAAAAGTCAGAGTGGCTAATTTTTGCGCCAGAAGTTTAAACTCTGCATCCAATAAAGAGGATTGTAGCATGGAAGTATCAGACCTGCCCCCAGTAGACATAGTTGCATACACAAGTAATGTGTGATAGTGACGGGAATAAAAACACCGTCATCCAAGAGCATGATAGGTAAACAATAACATGTACCCTGTGTGATCTGGATGCATGCAGGTCTGAATCCGTTCATCGAGTAGGGGACGGCAAAGACAGGGAAACAAATCCTGCGTCATCCGAATGCAAGCAGGTCTGACAACCGATCGTCCAAAGGAGGATGGTGCAGATCAGGATAAATAAGAGTTGGGAGAACCATAGATTATAGTTCTGATTGCTATCCTGATGTCTTTCAGGGCGAGACCGAGACTGTAAACTGCAGAGTGGTCACCAAGTCTGTCACGCGTTGTGTCCACAACACTGTTCAAGCAAATCCATCAGTTCAGGCAATCTCCGCAGAATGATCCTCATGGAAGAAACTGATGATAGGGCTGTCAAAATCTGTGACTCCTCCTGCTGATGTATCCTTTGGCAGGAGAGTTCATTCTGAAACAGAAAATAGAAACAGAAACAGCCAGAGCAACAGAAAGGGATATATATGCGAGTACGATAAAGGGCACAAAATGTTAAACAACCCAGTGAACAAACCCCCAGAACTACCGCAGAAGGGGAAAGGCATATGACTTGACTACTCCACTCATCAGGGCGCAGACAATACAGAACCCTCCCATCTGCTATAGTGTAAGATGGGAGTGGAAGCAGAAACATAACACAGGGGGAAAAACTCTTATACGAACACAAAAATAGAGTATAATAGTATCAGTATAATAAATCAGTACAACTGGTGGAAATATCCCCGAGTTGCAGAAAAAAATTCCAATTCCCCCTATGTGTTCACAGCAAAATAGCAGATTAGAACAGTGATCTCCCAATATATAACAGCTAGGGGATTCCCCTCAGAGTTAGAGGAGAGAGAGAGAGCAGACAAAATGCTCCAAACTCAATACAAAGTATAAACCACGCCCTAGGGGCGTGGCTGCTGGGGAAGGATGAATGACATAGAGACTACTCTCCCAGCAGAGCTCAGTGATACACAGAGATCTCCCAATGAAAAGTTAGCATGATGGGAGTGAGAGTAGTAAAACAAGCTCATCATCAAACACAGTTACAGAATCATATATATACCGCTGTAACCCTTGCTAACTCTGATCAACTGATAAGGAGGGGAAAACAGAAATAATAAATAAAAACCCTCAGGTAATTTCCCCATAAGCTACGCAGCAAAAGGGCGCGCACATAACGCCTGCTGTCAGCACCTACTCTTTAGCTGAAAAAAGGAAGGCACAGAGACCGGGATGCCGATGCAGAGCCCGTAATTTAGGCACCAACTACCTAAATGAGGAGGCCGGTAATTACCGTTGCATGATGTGTGACAGACGGAAACATACACACCCTCTATTTCAGCATGACAGGCGATAGCGGAAAGGGTATTCAGTGTGGCAGGAAGCTCCCAGCACGCTGGAACGCAGGTGGACCGCACGCCGGCACCTCGTGCATAGAGTGGCGGGGGAATTCAGCACGGGCGTCTTTGGCGCCAAAATTCAAGATTACCAACCTGCCCCCATATTGGCAATGCCAGAAATCACCATAACACGGCTAAGTGAATAATAAACGGGAAAACACCACCATCAGATAACCTGATAGGTGTTATACACTCACCATGTCCCGCGGCATGTAGGTCCTCCCAGAGGACGTAGTAGGTAGACAGGAGCCATGCATCAAATGAATGTATGGTGGTCCGTACCTTAGGTCCTCCGCATATCAGGTCATCTGCATGTCAGGTCATCACCGGGAGGACTTGTCCCGCGGCATGTAGGTCCTGTCCCATTCATCCCCAGAGGACGGAGTAGGTAGACAGGAACCATGCATCAAATGAATGTAAGGTGGTCCGCACATTAGGTCCTCCGCATATCGGGTCATCTGCATGTCAGGTCATCACCGGGAGGACTTGTCCCGCGGCATGTAGGTCCTGTCCCATTCATCCCCAGAGGACGGAGTAGGTAGACAGGAACCATGCATCAAATGAATGTATGGTGGTCCGCACATTAGGTCCTCCGCATATCAGGTCATCTGCAGGTCAGGTCATCTCCGGGAGGACTGTGCGGACAGGGATCGAAAAAGAGATTGGAGAACCATATATTATAGTCCTGAGTCCAACTCTAGATCCCATCCAGGGCATGACAGATCAAGGCAAACTGCAACACTGTAGCCTGGTCTCCAAGTCTGAAACATGCGTTGTGCCAGCAAACACTGCTCAGGCAAATCTGAAAAAAACACAAAGAAACAAGTGTAAATTAAGTGCAAAAACACATAATTGTCTCTTCCTACTTGCAGAAGGAAAAAAACTCTGTGTTGGTGTGGTTGATCCGGCCTCTTATACCATGTGTCCTTTTTTGATTGGATACTGCTGAGCATGTCTCTTCTGCCTTGCACTCGGGATCCTAGACTTAACCCATGGTGTGCCGCCTTAGGACTGCAAGAACGTTGATTTTCTATGGGAATTGCAGAAATGACTTCTAAGCCTCAAAATAATGACTTTTTTTCCTAAGGTGGTAGGAATGAAACTCAGTGCGGGCTGGATGGGGTCCCCCCTGGGCACCGCAGACCTAAGCTTGTTTAACTCCTACCTCTTAAAGGGACCGAGAAAAAATGACCTTTTCTGCACTCCAATGTAAGTCAATGGGGCGATTTTTTGGCTATGTGCTAGAAATGAAATTCAGTGCGGATTGGATGACAGGCACCCTAGGCACCCAGGATCGGCTTTAGTGTCACGTGTATCTCTTAAGCCGGCAGAGAAAACCCACCTGATATGCGCTCCACACAATTGAATAGAGACGCCATTGATTTTCTATGGGAATTGCAGAAATGACTTCTAAGCCTCAAAATAATGACTTTTTTTCCTAAGGTGGTAGGAATGAAACTCAGTGCGGGCTGGATGGGGTCCCCCCTGGGCACCGCAGACCTAAGCTTGTTTAACTCCTACCTCTTAAAGGGACCGAGAAAAAATGACCTTTTCTGCACTCCAATGTAAGTCAATGGGGCGATTTTTTGGCTATGTGCTAGAAATGAAATTCAGTGCGGATTGGATGACAGGCACCCTAGGCACCCAGGATCGGCTTTAGTTTCACGTGTATCTCTTAAGCCGGCAGAGAAAACCCACCTGATATGCGCTCCACACAATTGAATAGAGACGCCGTTGATTTTCTATGGGAATTGCAGAAATGACTTCTAAGCCTCAAAATAATGACTTTTTTTCCTAAGGTGGTAGGAATGAAACTCAGTGCGGGCTGGATGGGGTCCCCCCTGGGCACCGCAGACCTAAGCTTGTTTAACTCCTACCTCTTAAAGGGACCGAGAAAAAATGACCTTTTCTGCACTCCAATGTAAGTCAATGGGGCGATTTTTTGGCTATGTGCTAGAAATGAAATTCAGTGCGGATTGGATGACAGGCACCCTAGGCACCCAGGATCGGCTTTAGTTTCACGTGTATCTCTTAAGCCGGCAGAGAAAACCCACCTGATATGCGCTCCACACAATTGAATAGAGACGCCGTTGATTTTCTATGGGAATTGCAGAAATGACTTCTAAGCCTCAAAATAATGACTTTTTTTCCTAAGGTGGTAGGAATGAAACTCAGTGCGGGCTGGATGGGGTCCCCCCTGGGCACCGCAGACCTAAGCTTGTTTAACTCCTACCTCTTAAAGGGACCGAGAAAAAATGACCTTTTCTGCACTCCAATGTAAGTCAATGGGGCGATTTTTTGGCTATGTGCTAGAAATGAAATTCAGTGCGGATTGGATGACAGGCACCCTAGGCACCCAGGATCGGCTTTAGTTTCACGTGTATCTCTTAAGCCGGCAGAGAAAACCCACCTGATATGCGCTCCACACAATTGAATAGAGACGCCGTTGATTTTCTATGGGAATTGCAGAAATGACTTCTAAGCCTCAAAATAATGACTTTTTTTCCTAAGGTGGTAGGAATGAAACTCAGTGCGGGCTGGATGGGGTCCCCCCTGGGCACCGCAGACCTAAGCTTGTTTAACTCCTACCTCTTAAAGGGACCGAGAAAAAATGACCTTTTCTGCACTCCAATGTAAGTCAATGGGGCGATTTTTTGGCTATGTGCTAGAAATGAAATTCAGTGCGGATTGGATGACAGGCACCCTAGGCACCCAGGATCGGCTTTAGTTTCACGTGTATCTCTTAAGCCGGCAGAGAAAATCCACCTGATATGCGCTCCACACAATTGAATAGAGACGCCAGTTGATTTTCTATGGGAATTGCAGAAATGACTTCTAAGCCTCAAAATAATGACTTTTTTTCCTAAGGTGGTAGGAATGAAACTCAGTGCGGGCTGGATGGGGTCCCCCCTGGGCACCGCAGACCTAAGCTTGTTTAACTCCTACCTCTTAAAGGGACCGAGAAAAAATGACCTTTTCTGCACTCCAATGTAAGTCAATGGGGCGATTTTTTGGCTATGTGCTAGAAATGAAATTCAGTGCGGATTGGATGACAGGCACCCTAGGCACCCAGGATCGGCTTTAGTTTCACGTGTATCTCTTAAGCCGGCAGAGAAAATCCACCTGATATGCGCTCCACACAATTGAATAGAGACGCCAGTTGATTTTCTATGGGAATTGCAGAAATGACTTCTAAGCCTCAAAATAATGACTTTTTTTCCTAAGGTGGTAGGAATGAAACTCAGTGCGGGCTGGATGGGGTCCCCCCTGGGCACCGCAGACCTAAGCTTGTTTAACTCCTACCTCTTAAAGGGACCGAGAAAAAATGACCTTTTCTGCACTCCAATGTAAGTCAATGGGGCGATTTTTTGGCTATGTGCTAGAAATGAAATTCAGTGCGGATTGGATGACAGGCACCCTAGGCACCCAGGATCGGCTTTAGTTTCACGTGTATCTCTTAAGCCGGCAGAGAAAACCCACCTGATATGCGCTCCACACAATTGAATAGAGACGCCGTTGATTTTCTATGGGAATTGCAGAAATGACTTCTAAGCCTCAAAATAATGACTTTTTTTCCTAAGGTGGTAGGAATGAAACTCAGTGCGGGCTGGATGGGGTCCCCCCTGGGCACCGCAGACCTAAGCTTGTTTAACTCCTACCTCTTAAAGGGACCGAGAAAAAATGACCTTTTCTGCACTCCAATGTAAGTCAATGGGGCGATTTTTTGGCTATGTGCTAGAAATGAAATTCAGTGCGGATTGGATGACAGGCACCCTAGGCACCCAGGATCGGCTTTAGTTTCACGTGTATCTCTTAAGCCGGCAGAGAAAACCCACCTGATATGCGCTCCACACAATTGAATAGAGACGCCAGTTGATTTTCTATGGGAATTGCAGAAATGACTTCTAAGCCTCAAAATAATGACTTTTTTTCCTAAGGTGGTAGGAATGAAACTCAGTGCGGGCTGGATGGGGTCCCCCCTGGGCACCGCAGACCTAAGCTTGTTTAACTCCTACCTCTTAAAGGGACCGAGAAAAAATGACCTTTTCTGCACTCCAATGTAAGTCAATGGGGCGATTTTTTTGGCTATGTGCTAGAAATGAAATTCAGTGCGGATTGGATGACAGGCACCCTAGGCACCCAGGATCGGCTTTAGTTTCACGTGTATCTCTTAAGCCGGCAGAGAAAACCCACCTGATATGCGCTCCACACAATTGAATAGAGACGCCGTTGATTTTCTATGGGAATTGCAGAAATGACTTCTAAGCCTCAAAATAATGACTTTTTTTTCCTAAGGTGGTAGGAATGAAACTCAGTGCGGGCTGGATGGGGTCCCCCCTGGGCACCGCAGACCTAAGCTTGTTTAACTCCTACCTCTTAAAGGGACCGAGAAAAAATGACCTTTTCTGCACTCCAATGTAAGTCAATGGGGCGATTTTTTGGCTATGTGCTAGAAATGAAATTCAGTGCGGATTGGATGACCGGCACCCTCGGCACCCAGGATCGGCTTTAGTTTCACGTGTATCTCTTAAGCCGGCAGAGAAAACCCACCTGATATGCGCTCCACACAATTGAATAGAGACGCCATTGATTTTCTATGGGAATTGCAGAAATGACTTCTAAGCCTCAAAATAATGACTTTTTTTCCTAAGGTGGTAGGAATGAAACTCAGTGCGGGCTGGATGGGGTCCCCCCTGGGCACCGCAGACCTAAGCTTGTTTAACTCCTACCTCTTAAAGGGACCGAGAAAAAATGACCTTTTCTGCACTCCAATGTAAGTCAATGGGGCGATTTTTTGGCTATGTGCTAGAAATGAAATTCAGTGCGGATTGGATGACAGGCACCCTAGGCACCCAGGATCGGCTTTAGTTTCACGTGTATCTCTTAAGCCGGCAGAGAAAACCACCTGATATGCGCTCCACACAATTGAATAGAGACGCCAGTTGATTTTCTATGGGAATTGCAGAAATGACTTCTAAGCCTCAAAATAATGACTTTTTTTCCTAAGGTGGTAGGAATGAAACTCAGTGCGGGCTGGATGGGGTCCCCCCTGGGCACCGCAGACCTAAGCTTGTTTAACTCCTACCTCTTAAAGGGACCGAGAAAAAATGACCTTTTCTGCACTCCAATGTAAGTCAATGGGGCGATTTTTTGGCTATGTGCTAGAAATGAAATTCAGTGCGGATTGGATGACAGGCACCCTAGGCACCCAGGATCGGCTTTAGTTTCACGTGTATCTCTTAAGCCGGCAGAGAAAACCCACCTGATATGCGCTCCACACAATTGAATAGAGACGCCATTGATTTTCTATGGGAATTGCAGAAATGACTTCTAAGCCTCAAAATAATGACTTTTTTTCCTAAGGTGGTAGGAATGAAACTCAGTGTGGGCTGGATGGGGTCCCCCCTGGGCACCGCAGACCTAAGCTTGTTTAACTCCTACCTCTTAAAGGGACCGAGAAAAAATGACCTTTTCTGCACTCCAATGTAAGTCAATGGGGCGATTTTTTGGCTATGTGCTAGAAATGAAATTCAGTGCGGATTGGATGACAGGCACCCTAGGCACCCAGGATCGGCTTTAGTTTCACGTGTATCTCTTAAGCCGGCAGAGAAAACCCACCTGATATGCGCTCCACACAATTGAATAGAGACGCCAGTTGATTTTCTATGGGAATTGCAGAAATGACTTCTAAGCCTCAAAATAATGACTTTTTTTCCTAAGGTGGTAGGAATGAAACTCAGTGCGGGCTGGATGGGGTCCCCCCTGGGCACCGCAGACCTAAGCTTGTTTAACTCCTACCTCTTAAAGGGACCGAGAAAAAATGACCTTTTCTGCACTCCAATGTAAGTCAATGGGGCGATTTTTTGGCTATGTGCTAGAAATGAAATTCAGTGCGGATTGGATGACAGGCACCCTAGGCACCCAGGATCGGCTTTAGTTTCACGTGTATCTCTTAAGCCGGCAGAGAAAACCCACCTGATATGCGCTCCACACAATTGAATAGAGACGCCATTGATTTTCTATGGGAATTGCAGAAATGACTTCTAAGCCTCAAAATAATGACTTTTTTTCCTAAGGTGGTAGGAATGAAACTCAGTGCGGGCTGGATGGGGTCCCCCCTGGGCACCGCAGACCTAAGCTTGTTTAACTCCTACCTCTTAAAGGGACCGAGAAAAAATGACCTTTTCTGCACTCCAATGTAAGTCAATGGGGCGATTTTTTGGCTATGTGCTAGAAATGAAATTCAGTGCGGATTGGATGACAGGCACCCTAGGCACCCAGGATCGGCTTTAGTTTCACGTGTATCTCTTAAGCCGGCAGAGAAAACCCACCTGATATGCGCTCCACACAATTGAATAGAGACGCCGTTGATTTTCTATGGGAATTGCAGAAATGACTTCTAAGCCTCAAAATAATGACTTTTTTTCCTAAGGTGGTAGGAATGAAACTCAGTGCGGGCTGGATGGGGTCCCCCCTGGGCACCGCAGACCTAAGCTTGTTTAACTCCTACCTCTTAAAGGGACCGAGAAAAAATGACCTTTTCTGCACTCCAATGTAAGTCAATGGGGCGATTTTTTGGCTATGTGCTAGAAATGAAATTCAGTGCGGATTGGATGACAGGCACCCTAGGCACCCAGGATCGGCTTTAGTTTCACGTGTATCTCTTAAGCCGGCAGAGAAAACCCACCTGATATGCGCTCCACACAATTGAATAGAGACGCCGTTGATTTTCTATGGGAATTGCAGAAATGACTTCTAAGCCTCAAAATAATGACTTTTTTTCCTAAGGTGGTAGGAATGAAACTCAGTGCGGGCTGGATGGGGTCCCCCCTGGGCACCGCAGACCTAAGCTTGTTTAACTCCTACCTCTTAAAGGGACCGAGAAAAAATGACCTTTTCTGCACTCCAATGTAAGTCAATGGGGCGATTTTTTGGCTATGTGCTAGAAATGAAATTCAGTGCGGATTGGATGACAGGCACCCTAGGCACCCAGGATCGGCTTTAGTTTCACGTGTATCTCTTAAGCCGGCAGAGAAAACCCACCTGATATGCGCTCCACACAATTGAATAGAGACGCCGTTGATTTTCTATGGGAATTGCAGAAATGACTTCTAAGCCTCAAAATAATGACTTTTTTTCCTAAGGTGGTAGGAATGAAACTCAGTGCGGGCTGGATGGGGTCCCCCCTGGGCACCGCAGACCTAAGCTTGTTTAACTCCTACCTCTTAAAGGGACCGAGAAAAAATGACCTTTTCTGCACTCCAATGTAAGTCAATGGGGCGATTTTTTGGCTATGTGCTAGAAATGAAATTCAGTGCGGATTGGATGACAGGCACCCTAGGCACCCAGGATCGGCTTTAGTTTCACGTGTATCTCTTAAGCCGGCAGAGAAAACCCACCTGATATGCGCTCCACACAATTGAATAGAGACGCCGTTGATTTTCTATGGGAATTGCAGAAATGACTTCTAAGCCTCAAAATAATGACTTTTTTTCCTAAGGTGGTAGGAATGAAACTCAGTGCGGGCTGGATGGGGTCCCCCCTGGGCACCGCAGACCTAAGCTTGTTTAACTCCTACCTCTTAAAGGGACCGAGAAAAAATGACCTTTTCTGCACTCCAATGTAAGTCAATGGGGCGATTTTTTGGCTATGTGCTAGAAATGAAATTCAGTGCGGATTGGATGACAGGCACCCTAGGCACCCAGGATCGGCTTTAGTTTCACGTGTATCTCTTAAGCCGGCAGAGAAAACCCACCTGATATGCGCTCCACACAATTGAATAGAGACGCCGTTGATTTTCTATGGGAATTGCAGAAATGACTTCTAAGCCTCAAAATAATGACTTTTTTTCCTAAGGTGGTAGGAATGAAACTCAGTGCGGGCTGGATGGGGTCCCCCCTGGGCACCGCAGACCTAAGCTTGTTTAACTCCTACCTCTTAAAGGGACCGAGAAAAAATGACCTTTTCTGCACTCCAATGTAAGTCAATGGGGCGATTTTTTGGCTATGTGCTAGAAATGAAATTCAGTGCGGATTGGATGACAGGCACCCTAGGCACCCAGGATCGGCTTTAGTTTCACGTGTATCTCTTAAGCCGGCAGAGAAAACCCACCTGATATGCGCTCCACACAATTGAATAGAGACGCCGTTGATTTTCTATGGGAATTGCAGAAATGACTTCTAAGCCTCAAAATAATGACTTTTTTTCCTAAGGTGGTAGGAATGAAACTCAGTGCGGGCTGGATGGGGTCCCCCCTGGGCACCGCAGACCTAAGCTTGTTTAACTCCTACCTCTTAAAGGGACCGAGAAAAAATGACCTTTTCTGCACTCCAATGTAAGTCAATGGGGCGATTTTTTGGCTATGTGCTAGAAATGAAATTCAGTGCGGATTGGATGACAGGCACCCTAGGCACCCAGGATCGGCTTTAGTTTCACGTGTATCTCTTAAGCCGGCAGAGAAAACCCACCTGATATGCGCTCCACACAATTGAATAGAGACGCCGTTGATTTTCTATGGGAATTGCAGAAATGACTTCTAAGCCTCAAAATAATGACTTTTTTTCCTAAGGTGGTAGGAATGAAACTCAGTGCGGGCTGGATGGGGTCCCCCCTGGGCACCGCAGACCTAAGCTTGTTTAACTCCTACCTCTTAAAGGGACCGAGAAAAAATGACCTTTTCTGCACTCCAATGTAAGTCAATGGGGCGATTTTTTGGCTATGTGCTAGAAATGAAATTCAGTGCGGATTGGATGACAGGCACCCTAGGCACCCAGGATCGGCTTTAGTTTCACGTGTATCTCTTAAGCCGGCAGAGAAAACCCACCTGATATGCGCTCCACACAATTGAATAGAGACGCCGTTGATTTTCTATGGGAATTGCAGAAATGACTTCTAAGCCTCAAAATAATGACTTTTTTTCCTAAGGTGGTAGGAATGAAACTCAGTGCGGGCTGGATGGGGTCCCCCCTGGGCACCGCAGACCTAAGCTTGTTTAACTCCTACCTCTTAAAGGGACCGAGAAAAAATGACCTTTTCTGCACTCCAATGTAAGTCAATGGGGCGATTTTTTGGCTATGTGCTAGAAATGAAATTCAGTGCGGATTGGATGACAGGCACCCTAGGCACCCAGGATCGGCTTTAGTTTCACGTGTATCTCTTAAGCCGGCAGAGAAAACCCACCTGATATGCGCTCCACACAATTGAATAGAGACGCCGTTGATTTTCTATGGGAATTGCAGAAATGACTTCTAAGCCTCAAAATAATGACTTTTTTTCCTAAGGTGGTAGGAATGAAACTCAGTGCGGGCTGGATGGGGTCCCCCCTGGGCACCGCAGACCTAAGCTTGTTTAACTCCTACCTCTTAAAGGGACCGAGAAAAAATGACCTTTTCTGCACTCCAATGTAAGTCAATGGGGCGATTTTTTGGCTATGTGCTAGAAATGAAATTCAGTGCGGATTGGATGACAGGCACCCTAGGCACCCAGGATCGGCTTTAGTTTCACGTGTATCTCTTAAGCCGGCAGAGAAAACCCACCTGATATGCGCTCCACACAATTGAATAGAGACGCCGTTGATTTTCTATGGGAATTGCAGAAATGACTTCTAAGCCTCAAAATAATGACTTTTTTTCCTAAGGTGGTAGGAATGAAACTCAGTGCGGGCTGGATGGGGTCCCCCCTGGGCACCGCAGACCTAAGCTTGTTTAACTCCTACCTCTTAAAGGGACCGAGAAAAAATGACCTTTTCTGCACTCCAATGTAAGTCAATGGGGCGATTTTTTGGCTATGTGCTAGAAATGAAATTCAGTGCGGATTGGATGACAGGCACCCTAGGCACCCAGGATCGGCTTTAGTTTCACGTGTATCTCTTAAGCCGGCAGAGAAAACCCACCTGATATGCGCTCCACACAATTGAATAGAGACGCCGTTGATTTTCTATGGGAATTGCAGAAATGACTTCTAAGCCTCAAAATAATGACTTTTTTTCCTAAGGTGGTAGGAATGAAACTCAGTGCGGGCTGGATGGGGTCCCCCCTGGGCACCGCAGACCTAAGCTTGTTTAACTCCTACCTCTTAAAGGGACCGAGAAAAAATGACCTTTTCTGCACTCCAATGTAAGTCAATGGGGCGATTTTTTGGCTATGTGCTAGAAATGAAATTCAGTGCGGATTGGATGACAGGCACCCTAGGCACCCAGGATCGGCTTTAGTTTCACGTGTATCTCTTAAGCCGGCAGAGAAAACCCACCTGATATGCGCTCCACACAATTGAATAGAGACGCCGTTGATTTTCTATGGGAATTGCAGAAATGACTTCTAAGCCTCAAAATAATGACTTTTTTTCCTAAGGTGGTAGGAATGAAACTCAGTGCGGGCTGGATGGGGTCCCCCCTGGGCACCGCAGACCTAAGCTTGTTTAACTCCTACCTCTTAAAGGGACCGAGAAAAAATGACCTTTTCTGCACTCCAATGTAAGTCAATGGGGCGATTTTTTGGCTATGTGCTAGAAATGAAATTCAGTGCGGATTGGATGACAGGCACCCTAGGCACCCAGGATCGGCTTTAGTTTCACGTGTATCTCTTAAGCCGGCAGAGAAAACCCACCTGATATGCGCTCCACACAATTGAATAGAGACGCCGTTGATTTTCTATGGGAATTGCAGAAATGACTTCTAAGCCTCAAAATAATGACTTTTTTTCCTAAGGTGGTAGGAATGAAACTCAGTGCGGGCTGGATGGGGTCCCCCCTGGGCACCGCAGACCTAAGCTTGTTTAACTCCTACCTCTTAAAGGGACCGAGAAAAAATGACCTTTTCTGCACTCCAATGTAAGTCAATGGGGCGATTTTTTGGCTATGTGCTAGAAATGAAATTCAGTGCGGATTGGATGACAGGCACCCTAGGCACCCAGGATCGGCTTTAGTTTCACGTGTATCTCTTAAGCCGGCAGAGAAAACCCACCTGATATGCGCTCCACACAATTGAATAGAGACGCCGTTGATTTTCTATGGGAATTGCAGAAATGACTTCTAAGCCTCAAAATAATGACTTTTTTTCCTAAGGTGGTAGGAATGAAACTCAGTGCGGGCTGGATGGGGTCCCCCCTGGGCACCGCAGACCTAAGCTTGTTTAACTCCTACCTCTTAAAGGGACCGAGAAAAAATGACCTTTTCTGCACTCCAATGTAAGTCAATGGGGCGATTTTTTGGCTATGTGCTAGAAATGAAATTCAGTGCGGATTGGATGACAGGCACCCTAGGCACCCAGGATCGGCTTTAGTTTCACGTGTATCTCTTAAGCCGGCAGAGAAAACCCACCTGATATGCGCTCCACACAATTGAATAGAGACGCCGTTGATTTTCTATGGGAATTGCAGAAATGACTTCTAAGCCTCAAAATAATGACTTTTTTTCCTAAGGTGGTAGGAATGAAACTCAGTGCGGGCTGGATGGGGTCCCCCCTGGGCACCGCAGACCTAAGCTTGTTTAACTCCTACCTCTTAAAGGGACCGAGAAAAAATGACCTTTTCTGCACTCCAATGTAAGTCAATGGGGCGATTTTTTGGCTATGTGCTAGAAATGAAATTCAGTGCGGATTGGATGACAGGCACCCTAGGCACCCAGGATCGGCTTTAGTTTCACGTGTATCTCTTAAGCCGGCAGAGAAAACCCACCTGATATGCGCTCCACACAATTGAATAGAGACGCCGTTGATTTTCTATGGGAATTGCAGAAATGACTTCTAAGCCTCAAAATAATGACTTTTTTTCCTAAGGTGGTAGGAATGAAACTCAGTGCGGGCTGGATGGGGTCCCCCCTGGGCACCGCAGACCTAAGCTTGTTTAACTCCTACCTCTTAAAGGGACCGAGAAAAAATGACCTTTTCTGCACTCCAATGTAAGTCAATGGGGCGATTTTTTGGCTATGTGCTAGAAATGAAATTCAGTGCGGATTGGATGACAGGCACCCTAGGCACCCAGGATCGGCTTTAGTTTCACGTGTATCTCTTAAGCCGGCAGAGAAAACCCACCTGATATGCGCTCCACACAATTGAATAGAGACGCCGTTGATTTTCTATGGGAATTGCAGAAATGACTTCTAAGCCTCAAAATAATGACTTTTTTTCCTAAGGTGGTAGGAATGAAACTCAGTGCGGGCTGGATGGGGTCCCCCCTGGGCACCGCAGACCTAAGCTTGTTTAACTCCTACCTCTTAAAGGGACCGAGAAAAAATGACCTTTTCTGCACTCCAATGTAAGTCAATGGGGCGATTTTTTGGCTATGTGCTAGAAATGAAATTCAGTGCGGATTGGATGACAGGCACCCTAGGCACCCAGGATCGGCTTTAGTTTCACGTGTATCTCTTAAGCCGGCAGAGAAAACCCACCTGATATGCGCTCCACACAATTGAATAGAGACGCCGTTGATTTTCTATGGGAATTGCAGAAATGACTTCTAAGCCTCAAAATAATGACTTTTTTTCCTAAGGTGGTAGGAATGAAACTCAGTGCGGGCTGGATGGGGTCCCCCCTGGGCACCGCAGACCTAAGCTTGTTTAACTCCTACCTCTTAAAGGGACCGAGAAAAAATGACCTTTTCTGCACTCCAATGTAAGTCAATGGGGCGATTTTTTGGCTATGTGCTAGAAATGAAATTCAGTGCGGATTGGATGACAGGCACCCTAGGCACCCAGGATCGGCTTTAGTTTCACGTGTATCTCTTAAGCCGGCAGAGAAAACCCACCTGATATGCGCTCCACACAATTGAATAGAGACGCCGTTGATTTTCTATGGGAATTGCAGAAATGACTTCTAAGCCTCAAAATAATGACTTTTTTTCCTAAGGTGGTAGGAATGAAACTCAGTGCGGGCTGGATGGGGTCCCCCCTGGGCACCGCAGACCTAAGCTTGTTTAACTCCTACCTCTTAAAGGGACCGAGAAAAAATGACCTTTTCTGCACTCCAATGTAAGTCAATGGGGCGATTTTTTGGCTATGTGCTAGAAATGAAATTCAGTGCGGATTGGATGACAGGCACCCTAGGCACCCAGGATCGGCTTTAGTTTCACGTGTATCTCTTAAGCCGGCAGAGAAAACCCACCTGATATGCGCTCCACACAATTGAATAGAGACGCCGTTGATTTTCTATGGGAATTGCAGAAATGACTTCTAAGCCTCAAAATAATGACTTTTTTTCCTAAGGTGGTAGGAATGAAACTCAGTGCGGGCTGGATGGGGTCCCCCCTGGGCACCGCAGACCTAAGCTTGTTTAACTCCTACCTCTTAAAGGGACCGAGAAAAAATGACCTTTTCTGCACTCCAATGTAAGTCAATGGGGCGATTTTTTGGCTATGTGCTAGAAATGAAATTCAGTGCGGATTGGATGACAGGCACCCTAGGCACCCAGGATCGGCTTTAGTTTCACGTGTATCTCTTAAGCCGGCAGAGAAAACCCACCTGATATGCGCTCCACACAATTGAATAGAGACGCCGTTGATTTTCTATGGGAATTGCAGAAATGACTTCTAAGCCTCAAAATAATGACTTTTTTTCCTAAGGTGGTAGGAATGAAACTCAGTGCGGGCTGGATGGGGTCCCCCCTGGGCACCGCAGACCTAAGCTTGTTTAACTCCTACCTCTTAAAGGGACCGAGAAAAAATGACCTTTTCTGCACTCCAATGTAAGTCAATGGGGCGATTTTTTGGCTATGTGCTAGAAATGAAATTCAGTGCGGATTGGATGACAGGCACCCTAGGCACCCAGGATCGGCTTTAGTTTCACGTGTATCTCTTAAGCCGGCAGAGAAAACCCACCTGATATGCGCTCCACACAATTGAATAGAGACGCCGTTGATTTTCTATGGGAATTGCAGAAATGACTTCTAAGCCTCAAAATAATGACTTTTTTTCCTAAGGTGGTAGGAATGAAACTCAGTGCGGGCTGGATGGGGTCCCCCCTGGGCACCGCAGACCTAAGCTTGTTTAACTCCTACCTCTTAAAGGGACCGAGAAAAAATGACCTTTTCTGCACTCCAATGTAAGTCAATGGGGCGATTTTTTGGCTATGTGCTAGAAATGAAATTCAGTGCGGATTGGATGACAGGCACCCTAGGCACCCAGGATCGGCTTTAGTTTCACGTGTATCTCTTAAGCCGGCAGAGAAAACCCACCTGATATGCGCTCCACACAATTGAATAGAGACGCCGTTGATTTTCTATGGGAATTGCAGAAATGACTTCTAAGCCTCAAAATAATGACTTTTTTTCCTAAGGTGGTAGGAATGAAACTCAGTGCGGGCTGGATGGGGTCCCCCCTGGGCACCGCAGACCTAAGCTTGTTTAACTCCTACCTCTTAAAGGGACCGAGAAAAAATGACCTTTTCTGCACTCCAATGTAAGTCAATGGGGCGATTTTTTGGCTATGTGCTAGAAATGAAATTCAGTGCGGATTGGATGACAGGCACCCTAGGCACCCAGGATCGGCTTTAGTTTCACGTGTATCTCTTAAGCCGGCAGAGAAAACCCACCTGATATGCGCTCCACACAATTGAATAGAGACGCCGTTGATTTTCTATGGGAATTGCAGAAATGACTTCTAAGCCTCAAAATAATGACTTTTTTTCCTAAGGTGGTAGGAATGAAACTCAGTGCGGGCTGGATGGGGTCCCCCCTGGGCACCGCAGACCTAAGCTTGTTTAACTCCTACCTCTTAAAGGGACCGAGAAAAAATGACCTTTTCTGCACTCCAATGTAAGTCAATGGGGCGATTTTTTGGCTATGTGCTAGAAATGAAATTCAGTGCGGATTGGATGACAGGCACCCTAGGCACCCAGGATCGGCTTTAGTTTCACGTGTATCTCTTAAGCCGGCAGAGAAAACCCACCTGATATGCGCTCCACACAATTGAATAGAGACGCCGTTGATTTTCTATGGGAATTGCAGAAATGACTTCTAAGCCTCAAAATAATGACTTTTTTTCCTAAGGTGGTAGGAATGAAACTCAGTGCGGGCTGGATGGGGTCCCCCCTGGGCACCGCAGACCTAAGCTTGTTTAACTCCTACCTCTTAAAGGGACCGAGAAAAAATGACCTTTTCTGCACTCCAATGTAAGTCAATGGGGCGATTTTTTGGCTATGTGCTAGAAATGAAATTCAGTGCGGATTGGATGACAGGCACCCTAGGCACCCAGGATCGGCTTTAGTTTCACGTGTATCTCTTAAGCCGGCAGAGAAAACCCACCTGATATGCGCTCCACACAATTGAATAGAGACGCCGTTGATTTTCTATGGGAATTGCAGAAATGACTTCTAAGCCTCAAAATAATGACTTTTTTTCCTAAGGTGGTAGGAATGAAACTCAGTGCGGGCTGGATGGGGTCCCCCCTGGGCACCGCAGACCTAAGCTTGTTTAACTCCTACCTCTTAAAGGGACCGAGAAAAAATGACCTTTTCTGCACTCCAATGTAAGTCAATGGGGCGATTTTTTGGCTATGTGCTAGAAATGAAATTCAGTGCGGATTGGATGACAGGCACCCTAGGCACCCAGGATCGGCTTTAGTTTCACGTGTATCTCTTAAGCCGGCAGAGAAAACCCACCTGATATGCGCTCCACACAATTGAATAGAGACGCCGTTGATTTTCTATGGGAATTGCAGAAATGACTTCTAAGCCTCAAAATAATGACTTTTTTTCCTAAGGTGGTAGGAATGAAACTCAGTGCGGGCTGGATGGGGTCCCCCCTGGGCACCGCAGACCTAAGCTTGTTTAACTCCTACCTCTTAAAGGGACCGAGAAAAAATGACCTTTTCTGCACTCCAATGTAAGTCAATGGGGCGATTTTTTGGCTATGTGCTAGAAATGAAATTCAGTGCGGATTGGATGACAGGCACCCTAGGCACCCAGGATCGGCTTTAGTTTCACGTGTATCTCTTAAGCCGGCAGAGAAAACCCACCTGATATGCGCTCCACACAATTGAATAGAGACGCCGTTGATTTTCTATGGGAATTGCAGAAATGACTTCTAAGCCTCAAAATAATGACTTTTTTTCCTAAGGTGGTAGGAATGAAACTCAGTGCGGGCTGGATGGGGTCCCCCCTGGGCACCGCAGACCTAAGCTTGTTTAACTCCTACCTCTTAAAGGGACCGAGAAAAAATGACCTTTTCTGCACTCCAATGTAAGTCAATGGGGCGATTTTTTGGCTATGTGCTAGAAATGAAATTCAGTGCGGATTGGATGACAGGCACCCTAGGCACCCAGGATCGGCTTTAGTTTCACGTGTATCTCTTAAGCCGGCAGAGAAAACCCACCTGATATGCGCTCCACACAATTGAATAGAGACGCCGTTGATTTTCTATGGGAATTGCAGAAATGACTTCTAAGCCTCAAAATAATGACTTTTTTTCCTAAGGTGGTAGGAATGAAACTCAGTGCGGGCTGGATGGGGTCCCCCCTGGGCACCGCAGACCTAAGCTTGTTTAACTCCTACCTCTTAAAGGGACCGAGAAAAAATGACCTTTTCTGCACTCCAATGTAAGTCAATGGGGCGATTTTTTGGCTATGTGCTAGAAATGAAATTCAGTGCGGATTGGATGACAGGCACCCTAGGCACCCAGGATCGGCTTTAGTTTCACGTGTATCTCTTAAGCCGGCAGAGAAAACCCACCTGATATGCGCTCCACACAATTGAATAGAGACGCCGTTGATTTTCTATGGGAATTGCAGAAATGACTTCTAAGCCTCAAAATAATGACTTTTTTTCCTAAGGTGGTAGGAATGAAACTCAGTGCGGGCTGGATGGGGTCCCCCCTGGGCACCGCAGACCTAAGCTTGTTTAACTCCTACCTCTTAAAGGGACCGAGAAAAAATGACCTTTTCTGCACTCCAATGTAAGTCAATGGGGCGATTTTTTGGCTATGTGCTAGAAATGAAATTCAGTGCGGATTGGATGACAGGCACCCTAGGCACCCAGGATCGGCTTTAGTTTCACGTGTATCTCTTAAGCCGGCAGAGAAAACCCACCTGATATGCGCTCCACACAATTGAATAGAGACGCCGTTGATTTTCTATGGGAATTGCAGAAATGACTTCTAAGCCTCAAAATAATGACTTTTTTTCCTAAGGTGGTAGGAATGAAACTCAGTGCGGGCTGGATGGGGTCCCCCCTGGGCACCGCAGACCTAAGCTTGTTTAACTCCTACCTCTTAAAGGGACCGAGAAAAAATGACCTTTTCTGCACTCCAATGTAAGTCAATGGGGCGATTTTTTGGCTATGTGCTAGAAATGAAATTCAGTGCGGATTGGATGACAGGCACCCTAGGCACCCAGGATCGGCTTTAGTTTCACGTGTATCTCTTAAGCCGGCAGAGAAAACCCACCTGATATGCGCTCCACACAATTGAATAGAGACGCCGTTGATTTTCTATGGGAATTGCAGAAATGACTTCTAAGCCTCAAAATAATGACTTTTTTTCCTAAGGTGGTAGGAATGAAACTCAGTGCGGGCTGGATGGGGTCCCCCCTGGGCACCGCAGACCTAAGCTTGTTTAACTCCTACCTCTTAAAGGGACCGAGAAAAAATGACCTTTTCTGCACTCCAATGTAAGTCAATGGGGCGATTTTTTGGCTATGTGCTAGAAATGAAATTCAGTGCGGATTGGATGACAGGCACCCTAGGCACCCAGGATCGGCTTTAGTTTCACGTGTATCTCTTAAGCCGGCAGAGAAAACCCACCTGATATGCGCTCCACACAATTGAATAGAGACGCCGTTGATTTTCTATGGGAATTGCAGAAATGACTTCTAAGCCTCAAAATAATGACTTTTTTTCCTAAGGTGGTAGGAATGAAACTCAGTGCGGGCTGGATGGGGTCCCCCCTGGGCACCGCAGACCTAAGCTTGTTTAACTCCTACCTCTTAAAGGGACCGAGAAAAAATGACCTTTTCTGCACTCCAATGTAAGTCAATGGGGCGATTTTTTGGCTATGTGCTAGAAATGAAATTCAGTGCGGATTGGATGACAGGCACCCTAGGCACCCAGGATCGGCTTTAGTTTCACGTGTATCTCTTAAGCCGGCAGAGAAAACCCACCTGATATGCGCTCCACACAATTGAATAGAGACGCCGTTGATTTTCTATGGGAATTGCAGAAATGACTTCTAAGCCTCAAAATAATGACTTTTTTTCCTAAGGTGGTAGGAATGAAACTCAGTGCGGGCTGGATGGGGTCCCCCCTGGGCACCGCAGACCTAAGCTTGTTTAACTCCTACCTCTTAAAGGGACCGAGAAAAAATGACCTTTTCTGCACTCCAATGTAAGTCAATGGGGCGATTTTTTGGCTATGTGCTAGAAATGAAATTCAGTGCGGATTGGATGACAGGCACCCTAGGCACCCAGGATCGGCTTTAGTTTCACGTGTATCTCTTAAGCCGGCAGAGAAAACCCACCTGATATGCGCTCCACACAATTGAATAGAGACGCCGTTGATTTTCTATGGGAATTGCAGAAATGACTTCTAAGCCTCAAAATAATGACTTTTTTTCCTAAGGTGGTAGGAATGAAACTCAGTGCGGGCTGGATGGGGTCCCCCCTGGGCACCGCAGACCTAAGCTTGTTTAACTCCTACCTCTTAAAGGGACCGAGAAAAAATGACCTTTTCTGCACTCCAATGTAAGTCAATGGGGCGATTTTTTGGCTATGTGCTAGAAATGAAATTCAGTGCGGATTGGATGACAGGCACCCTAGGCACCCAGGATCGGCTTTAGTTTCACGTGTATCTCTTAAGCCGGCAGAGAAAACCCACCTGATATGCGCTCCACACAATTGAATAGAGACGCCGTTGATTTTCTATGGGAATTGCAGAAATGACTTCTAAGCCTCAAAATAATGACTTTTTTTCCTAAGGTGGTAGGAATGAAACTCAGTGCGGGCTGGATGGGGTCCCCCCTGGGCACCGCAGACCTAAGCTTGTTTAACTCCTACCTCTTAAAGGGACCGAGAAAAAATGACCTTTTCTGCACTCCAATGTAAGTCAATGGGGCGATTTTTTGGCTATGTGCTAGAAATGAAATTCAGTGCGGATTGGATGACAGGCACCCTAGGCACCCAGGATCGGCTTTAGTTTCACGTGTATCTCTTAAGCCGGCAGAGAAAACCCACCTGATATGCGCTCCACACAATTGAATAGAGACGCCGTTGATTTTCTATGGGAATTGCAGAAATGACTTCTAAGCCTCAAAATAATGACTTTTTTTCCTAAGGTGGTAGGAATGAAACTCAGTGCGGGCTGGATGGGGTCCCCCCTGGGCACCGCAGACCTAAGCTTGTTTAACTCCTACCTCTTAAAGGGACCGAGAAAAAATGACCTTTTCTGCACTCCAATGTAAGTCAATGGGGCGATTTTTTGGCTATGTGCTAGAAATGAAATTCAGTGCGGATTGGATGACAGGCACCCTAGGCACCCAGGATCGGCTTTAGTTTCACGTGTATCTCTTAAGCCGGCAGAGAAAACCCACCTGATATGCGCTCCACACAATTGAATAGAGACGCCGTTGATTTTCTATGGGAATTGCAGAAATGACTTCTAAGCCTCAAAATAATGACTTTTTTTCCTAAGGTGGTAGGAATGAAACTCAGTGCGGGCTGGATGGGGTCCCCCCTGGGCACCGCAGACCTAAGCTTGTTTAACTCCTACCTCTTAAAGGGACCGAGAAAAAATGACCTTTTCTGCACTCCAATGTAAGTCAATGGGGCGATTTTTTGGCTATGTGCTAGAAATGAAATTCAGTGCGGATTGGATGACAGGCACCCTAGGCACCCAGGATCGGCTTTAGTTTCACGTGTATCTCTTAAGCCGGCAGAGAAAACCCACCTGATATGCGCTCCACACAATTGAATAGAGACGCCGTTGATTTTCTATGGGAATTGCAGAAATGACTTCTAAGCCTCAAAATAATGACTTTTTTTCCTAAGGTGGTAGGAATGAAACTCAGTGCGGGCTGGATGGGGTCCCCCCTGGGCACCGCAGACCTAAGCTTGTTTAACTCCTACCTCTTAAAGGGACCGAGAAAAAATGACCTTTTCTGCACTCCAATGTAAGTCAATGGGGCGATTTTTTGGCTATGTGCTAGAAATGAAATTCAGTGCGGATTGGATGACAGGCACCCTAGGCACCCAGGATCGGCTTTAGTTTCACGTGTATCTCTTAAGCCGGCAGAGAAAACCCACCTGATATGCGCTCCACACAATTGAATAGAGACGCCGTTGATTTTCTATGGGAATTGCAGAAATGACTTCTAAGCCTCAAAATAATGACTTTTTTTCCTAAGGTGGTAGGAATGAAACTCAGTGCGGGCTGGATGGGGTCCCCCCTGGGCACCGCAGACCTAAGCTTGTTTAACTCCTACCTCTTAAAGGGACCGAGAAAAAATGACCTTTTCTGCACTCCAATGTAAGTCAATGGGGCGATTTTTTGGCTATGTGCTAGAAATGAAATTCAGTGCGGATTGGATGACAGGCACCCTAGGCACCCAGGATCGGCTTTAGTTTCACGTGTATCTCTTAAGCCGGCAGAGAAAACCCACCTGATATGCGCTCCACACAATTGAATAGAGACGCCGTTGATTTTCTATGGGAATTGCAGAAATGACTTCTAAGCCTCAAAATAATGACTTTTTTTCCTAAGGTGGTAGGAATGAAACTCAGTGCGGGCTGGATGGGGTCCCCCCTGGGCACCGCAGACCTAAGCTTGTTTAACTCCTACCTCTTAAAGGGACCGAGAAAAAATGACCTTTTCTGCACTCCAATGTAAGTCAATGGGGCGATTTTTTGGCTATGTGCTAGAAATGAAATTCAGTGCGGATTGGATGACAGGCACCCTAGGCACCCAGGATCGGCTTTAGTTTCACGTGTATCTCTTAAGCCGGCAGAGAAAACCCACCTGATATGCGCTCCACACAATTGAATAGAGACGCCGTTGATTTTCTATGGGAATTGCAGAAATGACTTCTAAGCCTCAAAATAATGACTTTTTTTCCTAAGGTGGTAGGAATGAAACTCAGTGCGGGCTGGATGGGGTCCCCCCTGGGCACCGCAGACCTAAGCTTGTTTAACTCCTACCTCTTAAAGGGACCGAGAAAAAATGACCTTTTCTGCACTCCAATGTAAGTCAATGGGGCGATTTTTTGGCTATGTGCTAGAAATGAAATTCAGTGCGGATTGGATGACAGGCACCCTAGGCACCCAGGATCGGCTTTAGTTTCACGTGTATCTCTTAAGCCGGCAGAGAAAACCCACCTGATATGCGCTCCACACAATTGAATAGAGACGCCGTTGATTTTCTATGGGAATTGCAGAAATGACTTCTAAGCCTCAAAATAATGACTTTTTTTCCTAAGGTGGTAGGAATGAAACTCAGTGCGGGCTGGATGGGGTCCCCCCTGGGCACCGCAGACCTAAGCTTGTTTAACTCCTACCTCTTAAAGGGACCGAGAAAAAATGACCTTTTCTGCACTCCAATGTAAGTCAATGGGGCGATTTTTTGGCTATGTGCTAGAAATGAAATTCAGTGCGGATTGGATGACAGGCACCCTAGGCACCCAGGATCGGCTTTAGTTTCACGTGTATCTCTTAAGCCGGCAGAGAAAACCCACCTGATATGCGCTCCACACAATTGAATAGAGACGCCGTTGATTTTCTATGGGAATTGCAGAAATGACTTCTAAGCCTCAAAATAATGACTTTTTTTCCTAAGGTGGTAGGAATGAAACTCAGTGCGGGCTGGATGGGGTCCCCCCTGGGCACCGCAGACCTAAGCTTGTTTAACTCCTACCTCTTAAAGGGACCGAGAAAAAATGACCTTTTCTGCACTCCAATGTAAGTCAATGGGGCGATTTTTTGGCTATGTGCTAGAAATGAAATTCAGTGCGGATTGGATGACAGGCACCCTAGGCACCCAGGATCGGCTTTAGTTTCACGTGTATCTCTTAAGCCGGCAGAGAAAACCCACCTGATATGCGCTCCACACAATTGAATAGAGACGCCGTTGATTTTCTATGGGAATTGCAGAAATGACTTCTAAGCCTCAAAATAATGACTTTTTTTCCTAAGGTGGTAGGAATGAAACTCAGTGCGGGCTGGATGGGGTCCCCCCTGGGCACCGCAGACCTAAGCTTGTTTAACTCCTACCTCTTAAAGGGACCGAGAAAAAATGACCTTTTCTGCACTCCAATGTAAGTCAATGGGGCGATTTTTTGGCTATGTGCTAGAAATGAAATTCAGTGCGGATTGGATGACAGGCACCCTAGGCACCCAGGATCGGCTTTAGTTTCACGTGTATCTCTTAAGCCGGCAGAGAAAACCCACCTGATATGCGCTCCACACAATTGAATAGAGACGCCGTTGATTTTCTATGGGAATTGCAGAAATGACTTCTAAGCCTCAAAATAATGACTTTTTTTCCTAAGGTGGTAGGAATGAAACTCAGTGCGGGCTGGATGGGGTCCCCCCTGGGCACCGCAGACCTAAGCTTGTTTAACTCCTACCTCTTAAAGGGACCGAGAAAAAATGACCTTTTCTGCACTCCAATGTAAGTCAATGGGGCGATTTTTTGGCTATGTGCTAGAAATGAAATTCAGTGCGGATTGGATGACAGGCACCCTAGGCACCCAGGATCGGCTTTAGTTTCACGTGTATCTCTTAAGCCGGCAGAGAAAACCCACCTGATATGCGCTCCACACAATTGAATAGAGACGCCGTTGATTTTCTATGGGAATTGCAGAAATGACTTCTAAGCCTCAAAATAATGACTTTTTTTCCTAAGGTGGTAGGAATGAAACTCAGTGCGGGCTGGATGGGGTCCCCCCTGGGCACCGCAGACCTAAGCTTGTTTAACTCCTACCTCTTAAAGGGACCGAGAAAAAATGACCTTTTCTGCACTCCAATGTAAGTCAATGGGGCGATTTTTTGGCTATGTGCTAGAAATGAAATTCAGTGCGGATTGGATGACAGGCACCCTAGGCACCCAGGATCGGCTTTAGTTTCACGTGTATCTCTTAAGCCGGCAGAGAAAACCCACCTGATATGCGCTCCACACAATTGAATAGAGACGCCGTTGATTTTCTATGGGAATTGCAGAAATGACTTCTAAGCCTCAAAATAATGACTTTTTTTCCTAAGGTGGTAGGAATGAAACTCAGTGCGGGCTGGATGGGGTCCCCCCTGGGCACCGCAGACCTAAGCTTGTTTAACTCCTACCTCTTAAAGGGACCGAGAAAAAATGACCTTTTCTGCACTCCAATGTAAGTCAATGGGGCGATTTTTTGGCTATGTGCTAGAAATGAAATTCAGTGCGGATTGGATGACAGGCACCCTAGGCACCCAGGATCGGCTTTAGTTTCACGTGTATCTCTTAAGCCGGCAGAGAAAACCCACCTGATATGCGCTCCACACAATTGAATAGAGACGCCGTTGATTTTCTATGGGAATTGCAGAAATGACTTCTAAGCCTCAAAATAATGACTTTTTTTCCTAAGGTGGTAGGAATGAAACTCAGTGCGGGCTGGATGGGGTCCCCCCTGGGCACCGCAGACCTAAGCTTGTTTAACTCCTACCTCTTAAAGGGACCGAGAAAAAATGACCTTTTCTGCACTCCAATGTAAGTCAATGGGGCGATTTTTTGGCTATGTGCTAGAAATGAAATTCAGTGCGGATTGGATGACAGGCACCCTAGGCACCCAGGATCGGCTTTAGTTTCACGTGTATCTCTTAAGCCGGCAGAGAAAACCCACCTGATATGCGCTCCACACAATTGAATAGAGACGCCGTTGATTTTCTATGGGAATTGCAGAAATGACTTCTAAGCCTCAAAATAATGACTTTTTTTCCTAAGGTGGTAGGAATGAAACTCAGTGCGGGCTGGATGGGGTCCCCCCTGGGCACCGCAGACCTAAGCTTGTTTAACTCCTACCTCTTAAAGGGACCGAGAAAAAATGACCTTTTCTGCACTCCAATGTAAGTCAATGGGGCGATTTTTTGGCTATGTGCTAGAAATGAAATTCAGTGCGGATTGGATGACAGGCACCCTAGGCACCCAGGATCGGCTTTAGTTTCACGTGTATCTCTTAAGCCGGCAGAGAAAACCCACCTGATATGCGCTCCACACAATTGAATAGAGACGCCGTTGATTTTCTATGGGAATTGCAGAAATGACTTCTAAGCCTCAAAATAATGACTTTTTTTCCTAAGGTGGTAGGAATGAAACTCAGTGCGGGCTGGATGGGGTCCCCCCTGGGCACCGCAGACCTAAGCTTGTTTAACTCCTACCTCTTAAAGGGACCGAGAAAAAATGACCTTTTCTGCACTCCAATGTAAGTCAATGGGGCGATTTTTTGGCTATGTGCTAGAAATGAAATTCAGTGCGGATTGGATGACAGGCACCCTAGGCACCCAGGATCGGCTTTAGTTTCACGTGTATCTCTTAAGCCGGCAGAGAAAACCCACCTGATATGCGCTCCACACAATTGAATAGAGACGCCGTTGATTTTCTATGGGAATTGCAGAAATGACTTCTAAGCCTCAAAATAATGACTTTTTTTCCTAAGGTGGTAGGAATGAAACTCAGTGCGGGCTGGATGGGGTCCCCCCTGGGCACCGCAGACCTAAGCTTGTTTAACTCCTACCTCTTAAAGGGACCGAGAAAAAATGACCTTTTCTGCACTCCAATGTAAGTCAATGGGGCGATTTTTTGGCTATGTGCTAGAAATGAAATTCAGTGCGGATTGGATGACAGGCACCCTAGGCACCCAGGATCGGCTTTAGTTTCACGTGTATCTCTTAAGCCGGCAGAGAAAACCCACCTGATATGCGCTCCACACAATTGAATAGAGACGCCGTTGATTTTCTATGGGAATTGCAGAAATGACTTCTAAGCCTCAAAATAATGACTTTTTTTCCTAAGGTGGTAGGAATGAAACTCAGTGCGGGCTGGATGGGGTCCCCCCTGGGCACCGCAGACCTAAGCTTGTTTAACTCCTACCTCTTAAAGGGACCGAGAAAAAATGACCTTTTCTGCACTCCAATGTAAGTCAATGGGGCGATTTTTTGGCTATGTGCTAGAAATGAAATTCAGTGCGGATTGGATGACAGGCACCCTAGGCACCCAGGATCGGCTTTAGTTTCACGTGTATCTCTTAAGCCGGCAGAGAAAACCCACCTGATATGCGCTCCACACAATTGAATAGAGACGCCGTTGATTTTCTATGGGAATTGCAGAAATGACTTCTAAGCCTCAAAATAATGACTTTTTTTCCTAAGGTGGTAGGAATGAAACTCAGTGCGGGCTGGATGGGGTCCCCCCTGGGCACCGCAGACCTAAGCTTGTTTAACTCCTACCTCTTAAAGGGACCGAGAAAAAATGACCTTTTCTGCACTCCAATGTAAGTCAATGGGGCGATTTTTTGGCTATGTGCTAGAAATGAAATTCAGTGCGGATTGGATGACAGGCACCCTAGGCACCCAGGATCGGCTTTAGTTTCACGTGTATCTCTTAAGCCGGCAGAGAAAACCCACCTGATATGCGCTCCACACAATTGAATAGAGACGCCGTTGATTTTCTATGGGAATTGCAGAAATGACTTCTAAGCCTCAAAATAATGACTTTTTTTCCTAAGGTGGTAGGAATGAAACTCAGTGCGGGCTGGATGGGGTCCCCCCTGGGCACCGCAGACCTAAGCTTGTTTAACTCCTACCTCTTAAAGGGACCGAGAAAAAATGACCTTTTCTGCACTCCAATGTAAGTCAATGGGGCGATTTTTTGGCTATGTGCTAGAAATGAAATTCAGTGCGGATTGGATGACAGGCACCCTAGGCACCCAGGATCGGCTTTAGTTTCACGTGTATCTCTTAAGCCGGCAGAGAAAACCCACCTGATATGCGCTCCACACAATTGAATAGAGACGCCGTTGATTTTCTATGGGAATTGCAGAAATGACTTCTAAGCCTCAAAATAATGACTTTTTTTCCTAAGGTGGTAGGAATGAAACTCAGTGCGGGCTGGATGGGGTCCCCCCTGGGCACCGCAGACCTAAGCTTGTTTAACTCCTACCTCTTAAAGGGACCGAGAAAAAATGACCTTTTCTGCACTCCAATGTAAGTCAATGGGGCGATTTTTTGGCTATGTGCTAGAAATGAAATTCAGTGCGGATTGGATGACAGGCACCCTAGGCACCCAGGATCGGCTTTAGTTTCACGTGTATCTCTTAAGCCGGCAGAGAAAACCCACCTGATATGCGCTCCACACAATTGAATAGAGACGCCGTTGATTTTCTATGGGAATTGCAGAAATGACTTCTAAGCCTCAAAATAATGACTTTTTTTCCTAAGGTGGTAGGAATGAAACTCAGTGCGGGCTGGATGGGGTCCCCCCTGGGCACCGCAGACCTAAGCTTGTTTAACTCCTACCTCTTAAAGGGACCGAGAAAAAATGACCTTTTCTGCACTCCAATGTAAGTCAATGGGGCGATTTTTTGGCTATGTGCTAGAAATGAAATTCAGTGCGGATTGGATGACAGGCACCCTAGGCACCCAGGATCGGCTTTAGTTTCACGTGTATCTCTTAAGCCGGCAGAGAAAACCCACCTGATATGCGCTCCACACAATTGAATAGAGACGCCGTTGATTTTCTATGGGAATTGCAGAAATGACTTCTAAGCCTCAAAATAATGACTTTTTTTCCTAAGGTGGTAGGAATGAAACTCAGTGCGGGCTGGATGGGGTCCCCCCTGGGCACCGCAGACCTAAGCTTGTTTAACTCCTACCTCTTAAAGGGACCGAGAAAAAATGACCTTTTCTGCACTCCAATGTAAGTCAATGGGGCGATTTTTTGGCTATGTGCTAGAAATGAAATTCAGTGCGGATTGGATGACAGGCACCCTAGGCACCCAGGATCGGCTTTAGTTTCACGTGTATCTCTTAAGCCGGCAGAGAAAACCCACCTGATATGCGCTCCACACAATTGAATAGAGACGCCGTTGATTTTCTATGGGAATTGCAGAAATGACTTCTAAGCCTCAAAATAATGACTTTTTTTCCTAAGGTGGTAGGAATGAAACTCAGTGCGGGCTGGATGGGGTCCCCCCTGGGCACCGCAGACCTAAGCTTGTTTAACTCCTACCTCTTAAAGGGACCGAGAAAAAATGACCTTTTCTGCACTCCAATGTAAGTCAATGGGGCGATTTTTTGGCTATGTGCTAGAAATGAAATTCAGTGCGGATTGGATGACAGGCACCCTAGGCACCCAGGATCGGCTTTAGTTTCACGTGTATCTCTTAAGCCGGCAGAGAAAACCCACCTGATATGCGCTCCACACAATTGAATAGAGACGCCGTTGATTTTCTATGGGAATTGCAGAAATGACTTCTAAGCCTCAAAATAATGACTTTTTTTCCTAAGGTGGTAGGAATGAAACTCAGTGCGGGCTGGATGGGGTCCCCCCTGGGCACCGCAGACCTAAGCTTGTTTAACTCCTACCTCTTAAAGGGACCGAGAAAAAATGACCTTTTCTGCACTCCAATGTAAGTCAATGGGGCGATTTTTTGGCTATGTGCTAGAAATGAAATTCAGTGCGGATTGGATGACAGGCACCCTAGGCACCCAGGATCGGCTTTAGTTTCACGTGTATCTCTTAAGCCGGCAGAGAAAACCCACCTGATATGCGCTCCACACAATTGAATAGAGACGCCGTTGATTTTCTATGGGAATTGCAGAAATGACTTCTAAGCCTCAAAATAATGACTTTTTTTCCTAAGGTGGTAGGAATGAAACTCAGTGCGGGCTGGATGGGGTCCCCCCTGGGCACCGCAGACCTAAGCTTGTTTAACTCCTACCTCTTAAAGGGACCGAGAAAAAATGACCTTTTCTGCACTCCAATGTAAGTCAATGGGGCGATTTTTTGGCTATGTGCTAGAAATGAAATTCAGTGCGGATTGGATGACAGGCACCCTAGGCACCCAGGATCGGCTTTAGTTTCACGTGTATCTCTTAAGCCGGCAGAGAAAACCCACCTGATATGCGCTCCACACAATTGAATAGAGACGCCGTTGATTTTCTATGGGAATTGCAGAAATGACTTCTAAGCCTCAAAATAATGACTTTTTTTCCTAAGGTGGTAGGAATGAAACTCAGTGCGGGCTGGATGGGGTCCCCCCTGGGCACCGCAGACCTAAGCTTGTTTAACTCCTACCTCTTAAAGGGACCGAGAAAAAATGACCTTTTCTGCACTCCAATGTAAGTCAATGGGGCGATTTTTTGGCTATGTGCTAGAAATGAAATTCAGTGCGGATTGGATGACAGGCACCCTAGGCACCCAGGATCGGCTTTAGTTTCACGTGTATCTCTTAAGCCGGCAGAGAAAACCCACCTGATATGCGCTCCACACAATTGAATAGAGACGCCGTTGATTTTCTATGGGAATTGCAGAAATGACTTCTAAGCCTCAAAATAATGACTTTTTTTCCTAAGGTGGTAGGAATGAAACTCAGTGCGGGCTGGATGGGGTCCCCCCTGGGCACCGCAGACCTAAGCTTGTTTAACTCCTACCTCTTAAAGGGACCGAGAAAAAATGACCTTTTCTGCACTCCAATGTAAGTCAATGGGGCGATTTTTTGGCTATGTGCTAGAAATGAAATTCAGTGCGGATTGGATGACAGGCACCCTAGGCACCCAGGATCGGCTTTAGTTTCACGTGTATCTCTTAAGCCGGCAGAGAAAACCCACCTGATATGCGCTCCACACAATTGAATAGAGACGCCGTTGATTTTCTATGGGAATTGCAGAAATGACTTCTAAGCCTCAAAATAATGACTTTTTTTCCTAAGGTGGTAGGAATGAAACTCAGTGCGGGCTGGATGGGGTCCCCCCTGGGCACCGCAGACCTAAGCTTGTTTAACTCCTACCTCTTAAAGGGACCGAGAAAAAATGACCTTTTCTGCACTCCAATGTAAGTCAATGGGGCGATTTTTTGGCTATGTGCTAGAAATGAAATTCAGTGCGGATTGGATGACAGGCACCCTAGGCACCCAGGATCGGCTTTAGTTTCACGTGTATCTCTTAAGCCGGCAGAGAAAACCCACCTGATATGCGCTCCACACAATTGAATAGAGACGCCGTTGATTTTCTATGGGAATTGCAGAAATGACTTCTAAGCCTCAAAATAATGACTTTTTTTCCTAAGGTGGTAGGAATGAAACTCAGTGCGGGCTGGATGGGGTCCCCCCTGGGCACCGCAGACCTAAGCTTGTTTAACTCCTACCTCTTAAAGGGACCGAGAAAAAATGACCTTTTCTGCACTCCAATGTAAGTCAATGGGGCGATTTTTTGGCTATGTGCTAGAAATGAAATTCAGTGCGGATTGGATGACAGGCACCCTAGGCACCCAGGATCGGCTTTAGTTTCACGTGTATCTCTTAAGCCGGCAGAGAAAACCCACCTGATATGCGCTCCACACAATTGAATAGAGACGCCGTTGATTTTCTATGGGAATTGCAGAAATGACTTCTAAGCCTCAAAATAATGACTTTTTTTCCTAAGGTGGTAGGAATGAAACTCAGTGCGGGCTGGATGGGGTCCCCCCTGGGCACCGCAGACCTAAGCTTGTTTAACTCCTACCTCTTAAAGGGACCGAGAAAAAATGACCTTTTCTGCACTCCAATGTAAGTCAATGGGGCGATTTTTTGGCTATGTGCTAGAAATGAAATTCAGTGCGGATTGGATGACAGGCACCCTAGGCACCCAGGATCGGCTTTAGTTTCACGTGTATCTCTTAAGCCGGCAGAGAAAACCCACCTGATATGCGCTCCACACAATTGAATAGAGACGCCGTTGATTTTCTATGGGAATTGCAGAAATGACTTCTAAGCCTCAAAATAATGACTTTTTTTCCTAAGGTGGTAGGAATGAAACTCAGTGCGGGCTGGATGGGGTCCCCCCTGGGCACCGCAGACCTAAGCTTGTTTAACTCCTACCTCTTAAAGGGACCGAGAAAAAATGACCTTTTCTGCACTCCAATGTAAGTCAATGGGGCGATTTTTTGGCTATGTGCTAGAAATGAAATTCAGTGCGGATTGGATGACAGGCACCCTAGGCACCCAGGATCGGCTTTAGTTTCACGTGTATCTCTTAAGCCGGCAGAGAAAACCCACCTGATATGCGCTCCACACAATTGAATAGAGACGCCGTTGATTTTCTATGGGAATTGCAGAAATGACTTCTAAGCCTCAAAATAATGACTTTTTTTCCTAAGGTGGTAGGAATGAAACTCAGTGCGGGCTGGATGGGGTCCCCCCTGGGCACCGCAGACCTAAGCTTGTTTAACTCCTACCTCTTAAAGGGACCGAGAAAAAATGACCTTTTCTGCACTCCAATGTAAGTCAATGGGGCGATTTTTTGGCTATGTGCTAGAAATGAAATTCAGTGCGGATTGGATGACAGGCACCCTAGGCACCCAGGATCGGCTTTAGTTTCACGTGTATCTCTTAAGCCGGCAGAGAAAACCCACCTGATATGCGCTCCACACAATTGAATAGAGACGCCGTTGATTTTCTATGGGAATTGCAGAAATGACTTCTAAGCCTCAAAATAATGACTTTTTTTCCTAAGGTGGTAGGAATGAAACTCAGTGCGGGCTGGATGGGGTCCCCCCTGGGCACCGCAGACCTAAGCTTGTTTAACTCCTACCTCTTAAAGGGACCGAGAAAAAATGACCTTTTCTGCACTCCAATGTAAGTCAATGGGGCGATTTTTTGGCTATGTGCTAGAAATGAAATTCAGTGCGGATTGGATGACAGGCACCCTAGGCACCCAGGATCGGCTTTAGTTTCACGTGTATCTCTTAAGCCGGCAGAGAAAACCCACCTGATATGCGCTCCACACAATTGAATAGAGACGCCGTTGATTTTCTATGGGAATTGCAGAAATGACTTCTAAGCCTCAAAATAATGACTTTTTTTCCTAAGGTGGTAGGAATGAAACTCAGTGCGGGCTGGATGGGGTCCCCCCTGGGCACCGCAGACCTAAGCTTGTTTAACTCCTACCTCTTAAAGGGACCGAGAAAAAATGACCTTTTCTGCACTCCAATGTAAGTCAATGGGGCGATTTTTTGGCTATGTGCTAGAAATGAAATTCAGTGCGGATTGGATGACAGGCACCCTAGGCACCCAGGATCGGCTTTAGTTTCACGTGTATCTCTTAAGCCGGCAGAGAAAACCCACCTGATATGCGCTCCACACAATTGAATAGAGACGCCGTTGATTTTCTATGGGAATTGCAGAAATGACTTCTAAGCCTCAAAATAATGACTTTTTTTCCTAAGGTGGTAGGAATGAAACTCAGTGCGGGCTGGATGGGGTCCCCCCTGGGCACCGCAGACCTAAGCTTGTTTAACTCCTACCTCTTAAAGGGACCGAGAAAAAATGACCTTTTCTGCACTCCAATGTAAGTCAATGGGGCGATTTTTTGGCTATGTGCTAGAAATGAAATTCAGTGCGGATTGGATGACAGGCACCCTAGGCACCCAGGATCGGCTTTAGTTTCACGTGTATCTCTTAAGCCGGCAGAGAAAACCCACCTGATATGCGCTCCACACAATTGAATAGAGACGCCGTTGATTTTCTATGGGAATTGCAGAAATGACTTCTAAGCCTCAAAATAATGACTTTTTTTCCTAAGGTGGTAGGAATGAAACTCAGTGCGGGCTGGATGGGGTCCCCCCTGGGCACCGCAGACCTAAGCTTGTTTAACTCCTACCTCTTAAAGGGACCGAGAAAAAATGACCTTTTCTGCACTCCAATGTAAGTCAATGGGGCGATTTTTTGGCTATGTGCTAGAAATGAAATTCAGTGCGGATTGGATGACAGGCACCCTAGGCACCCAGGATCGGCTTTAGTTTCACGTGTATCTCTTAAGCCGGCAGAGAAAACCCACCTGATATGCGCTCCACACAATTGAATAGAGACGCCGTTGATTTTCTATGGGAATTGCAGAAATGACTTCTAAGCCTCAAAATAATGACTTTTTTTCCTAAGGTGGTAGGAATGAAACTCAGTGCGGGCTGGATGGGGTCCCCCCTGGGCACCGCAGACCTAAGCTTGTTTAACTCCTACCTCTTAAAGGGACCGAGAAAAAATGACCTTTTCTGCACTCCAATGTAAGTCAATGGGGCGATTTTTTGGCTATGTGCTAGAAATGAAATTCAGTGCGGATTGGATGACAGGCACCCTAGGCACCCAGGATCGGCTTTAGTTTCACGTGTATCTCTTAAGCCGGCAGAGAAAACCCACCTGATATGCGCTCCACACAATTGAATAGAGACGCCGTTGATTTTCTATGGGAATTGCAGAAATGACTTCTAAGCCTCAAAATAATGACTTTTTTTCCTAAGGTGGTAGGAATGAAACTCAGTGCGGGCTGGATGGGGTCCCCCCTGGGCACCGCAGACCTAAGCTTGTTTAACTCCTACCTCTTAAAGGGACCGAGAAAAAATGACCTTTTCTGCACTCCAATGTAAGTCAATGGGGCGATTTTTTGGCTATGTGCTAGAAATGAAATTCAGTGCGGATTGGATGACAGGCACCCTAGGCACCCAGGATCGGCTTTAGTTTCACGTGTATCTCTTAAGCCGGCAGAGAAAACCCACCTGATATGCGCTCCACACAATTGAATAGAGACGCCGTTGATTTTCTATGGGAATTGCAGAAATGACTTCTAAGCCTCAAAATAATGACTTTTTTTCCTAAGGTGGTAGGAATGAAACTCAGTGCGGGCTGGATGGGGTCCCCCCTGGGCACCGCAGACCTAAGCTTGTTTAACTCCTACCTCTTAAAGGGACCGAGAAAAAATGACCTTTTCTGCACTCCAATGTAAGTCAATGGGGCGATTTTTTGGCTATGTGCTAGAAATGAAATTCAGTGCGGATTGGATGACAGGCACCCTAGGCACCCAGGATCGGCTTTAGTTTCACGTGTATCTCTTAAGCCGGCAGAGAAAACCCACCTGATATGCGCTCCACACAATTGAATAGAGACGCCGTTGATTTTCTATGGGAATTGCAGAAATGACTTCTAAGCCTCAAAATAATGACTTTTTTTCCTAAGGTGGTAGGAATGAAACTCAGTGCGGGCTGGATGGGGTCCCCCCTGGGCACCGCAGACCTAAGCTTGTTTAACTCCTACCTCTTAAAGGGACCGAGAAAAAATGACCTTTTCTGCACTCCAATGTAAGTCAATGGGGCGATTTTTTGGCTATGTGCTAGAAATGAAATTCAGTGCGGATTGGATGACAGGCACCCTAGGCACCCAGGATCGGCTTTAGTTTCACGTGTATCTCTTAAGCCGGCAGAGAAAACCCACCTGATATGCGCTCCACACAATTGAATAGAGACGCCGTTGATTTTCTATGGGAATTGCAGAAATGACTTCTAAGCCTCAAAATAATGACTTTTTTTCCTAAGGTGGTAGGAATGAAACTCAGTGCGGGCTGGATGGGGTCCCCCCTGGGCACCGCAGACCTAAGCTTGTTTAACTCCTACCTCTTAAAGGGACCGAGAAAAAATGACCTTTTCTGCACTCCAATGTAAGTCAATGGGGCGATTTTTTGGCTATGTGCTAGAAATGAAATTCAGTGCGGATTGGATGACAGGCACCCTAGGCACCCAGGATCGGCTTTAGTTTCACGTGTATCTCTTAAGCCGGCAGAGAAAACCCACCTGATATGCGCTCCACACAATTGAATAGAGACGCCGTTGATTTTCTATGGGAATTGCAGAAATGACTTCTAAGCCTCAAAATAATGACTTTTTTTCCTAAGGTGGTAGGAATGAAACTCAGTGCGGGCTGGATGGGGTCCCCCCTGGGCACCGCAGACCTAAGCTTGTTTAACTCCTACCTCTTAAAGGGACCGAGAAAAAATGACCTTTTCTGCACTCCAATGTAAGTCAATGGGGCGATTTTTTGGCTATGTGCTAGAAATGAAATTCAGTGCGGATTGGATGACAGGCACCCTAGGCACCCAGGATCGGCTTTAGTTTCACGTGTATCTCTTAAGCCGGCAGAGAAAACCCACCTGATATGCGCTCCACACAATTGAATAGAGACGCCGTTGATTTTCTATGGGAATTGCAGAAATGACTTCTAAGCCTCAAAATAATGACTTTTTTTCCTAAGGTGGTAGGAATGAAACTCAGTGCGGGCTGGATGGGGTCCCCCCTGGGCACCGCAGACCTAAGCTTGTTTAACTCCTACCTCTTAAAGGGACCGAGAAAAAATGACCTTTTCTGCACTCCAATGTAAGTCAATGGGGCGATTTTTTGGCTATGTGCTAGAAATGAAATTCAGTGCGGATTGGATGACAGGCACCCTAGGCACCCAGGATCGGCTTTAGTTTCACGTGTATCTCTTAAGCCGGCAGAGAAAACCCACCTGATATGCGCTCCACACAATTGAATAGAGACGCCGTTGATTTTCTATGGGAATTGCAGAAATGACTTCTAAGCCTCAAAATAATGACTTTTTTTCCTAAGGTGGTAGGAATGAAACTCAGTGCGGGCTGGATGGGGTCCCCCCTGGGCACCGCAGACCTAAGCTTGTTTAACTCCTACCTCTTAAAGGGACCGAGAAAAAATGACCTTTTCTGCACTCCAATGTAAGTCAATGGGGCGATTTTTTGGCTATGTGCTAGAAATGAAATTCAGTGCGGATTGGATGACAGGCACCCTAGGCACCCAGGATCGGCTTTAGTTTCACGTGTATCTCTTAAGCCGGCAGAGAAAACCCACCTGATATGCGCTCCACACAATTGAATAGAGACGCCGTTGATTTTCTATGGGAATTGCAGAAATGACTTCTAAGCCTCAAAATAATGACTTTTTTTCCTAAGGTGGTAGGAATGAAACTCAGTGCGGGCTGGATGGGGTCCCCCCTGGGCACCGCAGACCTAAGCTTGTTTAACTCCTACCTCTTAAAGGGACCGAGAAAAAATGACCTTTTCTGCACTCCAATGTAAGTCAATGGGGCGATTTTTTGGCTATGTGCTAGAAATGAAATTCAGTGCGGATTGGATGACAGGCACCCTAGGCACCCAGGATCGGCTTTAGTTTCACGTGTATCTCTTAAGCCGGCAGAGAAAACCCACCTGATATGCGCTCCACACAATTGAATAGAGACGCCGTTGATTTTCTATGGGAATTGCAGAAATGACTTCTAAGCCTCAAAATAATGACTTTTTTTCCTAAGGTGGTAGGAATGAAACTCAGTGCGGGCTGGATGGGGTCCCCCCTGGGCACCGCAGACCTAAGCTTGTTTAACTCCTACCTCTTAAAGGGACCGAGAAAAAATGACCTTTTCTGCACTCCAATGTAAGTCAATGGGGCGATTTTTTGGCTATGTGCTAGAAATGAAATTCAGTGCGGATTGGATGACAGGCACCCTAGGCACCCAGGATCGGCTTTAGTTTCACGTGTATCTCTTAAGCCGGCAGAGAAAACCCACCTGATATGCGCTCCACACAATTGAATAGAGACGCCGTTGATTTTCTATGGGAATTGCAGAAATGACTTCTAAGCCTCAAAATAATGACTTTTTTTCCTAAGGTGGTAGGAATGAAACTCAGTGCGGGCTGGATGGGGTCCCCCCTGGGCACCGCAGACCTAAGCTTGTTTAACTCCTACCTCTTAAAGGGACCGAGAAAAAATGACCTTTTCTGCACTCCAATGTAAGTCAATGGGGCGATTTTTTGGCTATGTGCTAGAAATGAAATTCAGTGCGGATTGGATGACAGGCACCCTAGGCACCCAGGATCGGCTTTAGTTTCACGTGTATCTCTTAAGCCGGCAGAGAAAACCCACCTGATATGCGCTCCACACAATTGAATAGAGACGCCGTTGATTTTCTATGGGAATTGCAGAAATGACTTCTAAGCCTCAAAATAATGACTTTTTTTCCTAAGGTGGTAGGAATGAAACTCAGTGCGGGCTGGATGGGGTCCCCCCTGGGCACCGCAGACCTAAGCTTGTTTAACTCCTACCTCTTAAAGGGACCGAGAAAAAATGACCTTTTCTGCACTCCAATGTAAGTCAATGGGGCGATTTTTTGGCTATGTGCTAGAAATGAAATTCAGTGCGGATTGGATGACAGGCACCCTAGGCACCCAGGATCGGCTTTAGTTTCACGTGTATCTCTTAAGCCGGCAGAGAAAACCCACCTGATATGCGCTCCACACAATTGAATAGAGACGCCGTTGATTTTCTATGGGAATTGCAGAAATGACTTCTAAGCCTCAAAATAATGACTTTTTTTCCTAAGGTGGTAGGAATGAAACTCAGTGCGGGCTGGATGGGGTCCCCCCTGGGCACCGCAGACCTAAGCTTGTTTAACTCCTACCTCTTAAAGGGACCGAGAAAAAATGACCTTTTCTGCACTCCAATGTAAGTCAATGGGGCGATTTTTTGGCTATGTGCTAGAAATGAAATTCAGTGCGGATTGGATGACAGGCACCCTAGGCACCCAGGATCGGCTTTAGTTTCACGTGTATCTCTTAAGCCGGCAGAGAAAACCCACCTGATATGCGCTCCACACAATTGAATAGAGACGCCGTTGATTTTCTATGGGAATTGCAGAAATGACTTCTAAGCCTCAAAATAATGACTTTTTTTCCTAAGGTGGTAGGAATGAAACTCAGTGCGGGCTGGATGGGGTCCCCCCTGGGCACCGCAGACCTAAGCTTGTTTAACTCCTACCTCTTAAAGGGACCGAGAAAAAATGACCTTTTCTGCACTCCAATGTAAGTCAATGGGGCGATTTTTTGGCTATGTGCTAGAAATGAAATTCAGTGCGGATTGGATGACAGGCACCCTAGGCACCCAGGATCGGCTTTAGTTTCACGTGTATCTCTTAAGCCGGCAGAGAAAACCCACCTGATATGCGCTCCACACAATTGAATAGAGACGCCGTTGATTTTCTATGGGAATTGCAGAAATGACTTCTAAGCCTCAAAATAATGACTTTTTTTCCTAAGGTGGTAGGAATGAAACTCAGTGCGGGCTGGATGGGGTCCCCCCTGGGCACCGCAGACCTAAGCTTGTTTAACTCCTACCTCTTAAAGGGACCGAGAAAAAATGACCTTTTCTGCACTCCAATGTAAGTCAATGGGGCGATTTTTTGGCTATGTGCTAGAAATGAAATTCAGTGCGGATTGGATGACAGGCACCCTAGGCACCCAGGATCGGCTTTAGTTTCACGTGTATCTCTTAAGCCGGCAGAGAAAACCCACCTGATATGCGCTCCACACAATTGAATAGAGACGCCGTTGATTTTCTATGGGAATTGCAGAAATGACTTCTAAGCCTCAAAATAATGACTTTTTTTCCTAAGGTGGTAGGAATGAAACTCAGTGCGGGCTGGATGGGGTCCCCCCTGGGCACCGCAGACCTAAGCTTGTTTAACTCCTACCTCTTAAAGGGACCGAGAAAAAATGACCTTTTCTGCACTCCAATGTAAGTCAATGGGGCGATTTTTTGGCTATGTGCTAGAAATGAAATTCAGTGCGGATTGGATGACAGGCACCCTAGGCACCCAGGATCGGCTTTAGTTTCACGTGTATCTCTTAAGCCGGCAGAGAAAACCCACCTGATATGCGCTCCACACAATTGAATAGAGACGCCGTTGATTTTCTATGGGAATTGCAGAAATGACTTCTAAGCCTCAAAATAATGACTTTTTTTCCTAAGGTGGTAGGAATGAAACTCAGTGCGGGCTGGATGGGGTCCCCCCTGGGCACCGCAGACCTAAGCTTGTTTAACTCCTACCTCTTAAAGGGACCGAGAAAAAATGACCTTTTCTGCACTCCAATGTAAGTCAATGGGGCGATTTTTTGGCTATGTGCTAGAAATGAAATTCAGTGCGGATTGGATGACAGGCACCCTAGGCACCCAGGATCGGCTTTAGTTTCACGTGTATCTCTTAAGCCGGCAGAGAAAACCCACCTGATATGCGCTCCACACAATTGAATAGAGACGCCGTTGATTTTCTATGGGAATTGCAGAAATGACTTCTAAGCCTCAAAATAATGACTTTTTTTCCTAAGGTGGTAGGAATGAAACTCAGTGCGGGCTGGATGGGGTCCCCCCTGGGCACCGCAGACCTAAGCTTGTTTAACTCCTACCTCTTAAAGGGACCGAGAAAAAATGACCTTTTCTGCACTCCAATGTAAGTCAATGGGGCGATTTTTTGGCTATGTGCTAGAAATGAAATTCAGTGCGGATTGGATGACAGGCACCCTAGGCACCCAGGATCGGCTTTAGTTTCACGTGTATCTCTTAAGCCGGCAGAGAAAACCCACCTGATATGCGCTCCACACAATTGAATAGAGACGCCGTTGATTTTCTATGGGAATTGCAGAAATGACTTCTAAGCCTCAAAATAATGACTTTTTTTCCTAAGGTGGTAGGAATGAAACTCAGTGCGGGCTGGATGGGGTCCCCCCTGGGCACCGCAGACCTAAGCTTGTTTAACTCCTACCTCTTAAAGGGACCGAGAAAAAATGACCTTTTCTGCACTCCAATGTAAGTCAATGGGGCGATTTTTTGGCTATGTGCTAGAAATGAAATTCAGTGCGGATTGGATGACAGGCACCCTAGGCACCCAGGATCGGCTTTAGTTTCACGTGTATCTCTTAAGCCGGCAGAGAAAACCCACCTGATATGCGCTCCACACAATTGAATAGAGACGCCGTTGATTTTCTATGGGAATTGCAGAAATGACTTCTAAGCCTCAAAATAATGACTTTTTTTCCTAAGGTGGTAGGAATGAAACTCAGTGCGGGCTGGATGGGGTCCCCCCTGGGCACCGCAGACCTAAGCTTGTTTAACTCCTACCTCTTAAAGGGACCGAGAAAAAATGACCTTTTCTGCACTCCAATGTAAGTCAATGGGGCGATTTTTTGGCTATGTGCTAGAAATGAAATTCAGTGCGGATTGGATGACAGGCACCCTAGGCACCCAGGATCGGCTTTAGTTTCACGTGTATCTCTTAAGCCGGCAGAGAAAACCCACCTGATATGCGCTCCACACAATTGAATAGAGACGCCGTTGATTTTCTATGGGAATTGCAGAAATGACTTCTAAGCCTCAAAATAATGACTTTTTTTCCTAAGGTGGTAGGAATGAAACTCAGTGCGGGCTGGATGGGGTCCCCCCTGGGCACCGCAGACCTAAGCTTGTTTAACTCCTACCTCTTAAAGGGACCGAGAAAAAATGACCTTTTCTGCACTCCAATGTAAGTCAATGGGGCGATTTTTTGGCTATGTGCTAGAAATGAAATTCAGTGCGGATTGGATGACAGGCACCCTAGGCACCCAGGATCGGCTTTAGTTTCACGTGTATCTCTTAAGCCGGCAGAGAAAACCCACCTGATATGCGCTCCACACAATTGAATAGAGACGCCGTTGATTTTCTATGGGAATTGCAGAAATGACTTCTAAGCCTCAAAATAATGACTTTTTTTCCTAAGGTGGTAGGAATGAAACTCAGTGCGGGCTGGATGGGGTCCCCCCTGGGCACCGCAGACCTAAGCTTGTTTAACTCCTACCTCTTAAAGGGACCGAGAAAAAATGACCTTTTCTGCACTCCAATGTAAGTCAATGGGGCGATTTTTTGGCTATGTGCTAGAAATGAAATTCAGTGCGGATTGGATGACAGGCACCCTAGGCACCCAGGATCGGCTTTAGTTTCACGTGTATCTCTTAAGCCGGCAGAGAAAACCCACCTGATATGCGCTCCACACAATTGAATAGAGACGCCGTTGATTTTCTATGGGAATTGCAGAAATGACTTCTAAGCCTCAAAATAATGACTTTTTTTCCTAAGGTGGTAGGAATGAAACTCAGTGCGGGCTGGATGGGGTCCCCCCTGGGCACCGCAGACCTAAGCTTGTTTAACTCCTACCTCTTAAAGGGACCGAGAAAAAATGACCTTTTCTGCACTCCAATGTAAGTCAATGGGGCGATTTTTTGGCTATGTGCTAGAAATGAAATTCAGTGCGGATTGGATGACAGGCACCCTAGGCACCCAGGATCGGCTTTAGTTTCACGTGTATCTCTTAAGCCGGCAGAGAAAACCCACCTGATATGCGCTCCACACAATTGAATAGAGACGCCGTTGATTTTCTATGGGAATTGCAGAAATGACTTCTAAGCCTCAAAATAATGACTTTTTTTCCTAAGGTGGTAGGAATGAAACTCAGTGCGGGCTGGATGGGGTCCCCCTGGGCACCGCAGACCTAAGCTTGTTTAACTCCTACCTCTTAAAGGGACCGAGAAAAAATGACCTTTTCTGCACTCCAATGTAAGTCAATGGGGCGATTTTTTGGCTATGTGCTAGAAATGAAATTCAGTGCGGATTGGATGACAGGCACCCTAGGCACCCAGGATCGGCTTTAGTTTCACGTGTATCTCTTAAGCCGGCAGAGAAAACCCACCTGATATGCGCTCCACACAATTGAATAGAGACGCCGTTGATTTTCTATGGGAATTGCAGAAATGACTTCTAAGCCTCAAAATAATGACTTTTTTTCCTAAGGTGGTAGGAATGAAACTCAGTGCGGGCTGGATGGGGTCCCCCCTGGGCACCGCAGACCTAAGCTTGTTTAACTCCTACCTCTTAAAGGGACCGAGAAAAAATGACCTTTTCTGCACTCCAATGTAAGTCAATGGGGCGATTTTTTGGCTATGTGCTAGAAATGAAATTCAGTGCGGATTGGATGACAGGCACCCTAGGCACCCAGGATCGGCTTTAGTTTCACGTGTATCTCTTAAGCCGGCAGAGAAAACCCACCTGATATGCGCTCCACACAATTGAATAGAGACGCCGTTGATTTTCTATGGGAATTGCAGAAATGACTTCTAAGCCTCAAAATAATGACTTTTTTTCCTAAGGTGGTAGGAATGAAACTCAGTGCGGGCTGGATGGGGTCCCCCTGGGCACCGCAGACCTAAGCTTGTTTAACTCCTACCTCTTAAAGGGACCGAGAAAAAATGACCTTTTCTGCACTCCAATGTAAGTCAATGGGGCGATTTTTTGGCTATGTGCTAGAAATGAAATTCAGTGCGGATTGGATGACAGGCACCCTAGGCACCCAGGATCGGCTTTAGTTTCACGTGTATCTCTTAAGCCGGCAGAGAAAACCCACCTGATATGCGCTCCACACAATTGAATAGAGACGCCGTTGATTTTCTATGGGAATTGCAGAAATGACTTCTAAGCCTCAAAATAATGACTTTTTTTCCTAAGGTGGTAGGAATGAAACTCAGTGCGGGCTGGATGGGGTCCCCCCTGGGCACCGCAGACCTAAGCTTGTTTAACTCCTACCTCTTAAAGGGACCGAGAAAAAATGACCTTTTCTGCACTCCAATGTAAGTCAATGGGGCGATTTTTTGGCTATGTGCTAGAAATGAAATTCAGTGCGGATTGGATGACAGGCACCCTAGGCACCCAGGATCGGCTTTAGTTTCACGTGTATCTCTTAAGCCGGCAGAGAAAACCCACCTGATATGCGCTCCACACAATTGAATAGAGACGCCGTTGATTTTCTATGGGAATTGCAGAAATGACTTCTAAGCCTCAAAATAATGACTTTTTTTCCTAAGGTGGTAGGAATGAAACTCAGTGCGGGCTGGATGGGGTCCCCCCTGGGCACCGCAGACCTAAGCTTGTTTAACTCCTACCTCTTAAAGGGACCGAGAAAAAATGACCTTTTCTGCACTCCAATGTAAGTCAATGGGGCGATTTTTTGGCTATGTGCTAGAAATGAAATTCAGTGCGGATTGGATGACAGGCACCCTAGGCACCCAGGATCGGCTTTAGTTTCACGTGTATCTCTTAAGCCGGCAGAGAAAACCCACCTGATATGCGCTCCACACAATTGAATAGAGACGCCGTTGATTTTCTATGGGAATTGCAGAAATGACTTCTAAGCCTCAAAATAATGACTTTTTTTCCTAAGGTGGTAGGAATGAAACTCAGTGCGGGCTGGATGGGGTCCCCCCTGGGCACCGCAGACCTAAGCTTGTTTAACTCCTACCTCTTAAAGGGACCGAGAAAAAATGACCTTTTCTGCACTCCAATGTAAGTCAATGGGGCGATTTTTTGGCTATGTGCTAGAAATGAAATTCAGTGCGGATTGGATGACAGGCACCCTAGGCACCCAGGATCGGCTTTAGTTTCACGTGTATCTCTTAAGCCGGCAGAGAAAACCCACCTGATATGCGCTCCACACAATTGAATAGAGACGCCGTTGATTTTCTATGGGAATTGCAGAAATGACTTCTAAGCCTCAAAATAATGACTTTTTTTCCTAAGGTGGTAGGAATGAAACTCAGTGCGGGCTGGATGGGGTCCCCCCTGGGCACCGCAGACCTAAGCTTGTTTAACTCCTACCTCTTAAAGGGACCGAGAAAAAATGACCTTTTCTGCACTCCAATGTAAGTCAATGGGGCGATTTTTTGGCTATGTGCTAGAAATGAAATTCAGTGCGGATTGGATGACAGGCACCCTAGGCACCCAGGATCGGCTTTAGTTTCACGTGTATCTCTTAAGCCGGCAGAGAAAACCCACCTGATATGCGCTCCACACAATTGAATAGAGACGCCGTTGATTTTCTATGGGAATTGCAGAAATGACTTCTAAGCCTCAAAATAATGACTTTTTTTCCTAAGGTGGTAGGAATGAAACTCAGTGCGGGCTGGATGGGGTCCCCCCTGGGCACCGCAGACCTAAGCTTGTTTAACTCCTACCTCTTAAAGGGACCGAGAAAAAATGACCTTTTCTGCACTCCAATGTAAGTCAATGGGGCGATTTTTTGGCTATGTGCTAGAAATGAAATTCAGTGCGGATTGGATGACAGGCACCCTAGGCACCCAGGATCGGCTTTAGTTTCACGTGTATCTCTTAAGCCGGCAGAGAAAACCCACCTGATATGCGCTCCACACAATTGAATAGAGACGCCGTTGATTTTCTATGGGAATTGCAGAAATGACTTCTAAGCCTCAAAATAATGACTTTTTTTCCTAAGGTGGTAGGAATGAAACTCAGTGCGGGCTGGATGGGGTCCCCCCTGGGCACCGCAGACCTAAGCTTGTTTAACTCCTACCTCTTAAAGGGACCGAGAAAAAATGACCTTTTCTGCACTCCAATGTAAGTCAATGGGGCGATTTTTTGGCTATGTGCTAGAAATGAAATTCAGTGCGGATTGGATGACAGGCACCCTAGGCACCCAGGATCGGCTTTAGTTTCACGTGTATCTCTTAAGCCGGCAGAGAAAACCCACCTGATATGCGCTCCACACAATTGAATAGAGACGCCGTTGATTTTCTATGGGAATTGCAGAAATGACTTCTAAGCCTCAAAATAATGACTTTTTTTCCTAAGGTGGTAGGAATGAAACTCAGTGCGGGCTGGATGGGGTCCCCCCTGGGCACCGCAGACCTAAGCTTGTTTAACTCCTACCTCTTAAAGGGACCGAGAAAAAATGACCTTTTCTGCACTCCAATGTAAGTCAATGGGGCGATTTTTTGGCTATGTGCTAGAAATGAAATTCAGTGCGGATTGGATGACAGGCACCCTAGGCACCCAGGATCGGCTTTAGTTTCACGTGTATCTCTTAAGCCGGCAGAGAAAACCCACCTGATATGCGCTCCACACAATTGAATAGAGACGCCGTTGATTTTCTATGGGAATTGCAGAAATGACTTCTAAGCCTCAAAATAATGACTTTTTTTCCTAAGGTGGTAGGAATGAAACTCAGTGCGGGCTGGATGGGGTCCCCCCTGGGCACCGCAGACCTAAGCTTGTTTAACTCCTACCTCTTAAAGGGACCGAGAAAAAATGACCTTTTCTGCACTCCAATGTAAGTCAATGGGGCGATTTTTTGGCTATGTGCTAGAAATGAAATTCAGTGCGGATTGGATGACAGGCACCCTAGGCACCCAGGATCGGCTTTAGTTTCACGTGTATCTCTTAAGCCGGCAGAGAAAACCCACCTGATATGCGCTCCACACAATTGAATAGAGACGCCGTTGATTTTCTATGGGAATTGCAGAAATGACTTCTAAGCCTCAAAATAATGACTTTTTTTCCTAAGGTGGTAGGAATGAAACTCAGTGCGGGCTGGATGGGGTCCCCCCTGGGCACCGCAGACCTAAGCTTGTTTAACTCCTACCTCTTAAAGGGACCGAGAAAAAATGACCTTTTCTGCACTCCAATGTAAGTCAATGGGGCGATTTTTTGGCTATGTGCTAGAAATGAAATTCAGTGCGGATTGGATGACAGGCACCCTAGGCACCCAGGATCGGCTTTAGTTTCACGTGTATCTCTTAAGCCGGCAGAGAAAACCCACCTGATATGCGCTCCACACAATTGAATAGAGACGCCGTTGATTTTCTATGGGAATTGCAGAAATGACTTCTAAGCCTCAAAATAATGACTTTTTTTCCTAAGGTGGTAGGAATGAAACTCAGTGCGGGCTGGATGGGGTCCCCCCTGGGCACCGCAGACCTAAGCTTGTTTAACTCCTACCTCTTAAAGGGACCGAGAAAAAATGACCTTTTCTGCACTCCAATGTAAGTCAATGGGGCGATTTTTTGGCTATGTGCTAGAAATGAAATTCAGTGCGGATTGGATGACAGGCACCCTAGGCACCCAGGATCGGCTTTAGTTTCACGTGTATCTCTTAAGCCGGCAGAGAAAACCCACCTGATATGCGCTCCACACAATTGAATAGAGACGCCGTTGATTTTCTATGGGAATTGCAGAAATGACTTCTAAGCCTCAAAATAATGACTTTTTTTCCTAAGGTGGTAGGAATGAAACTCAGTGCGGGCTGGATGGGGTCCCCCCTGGGCACCGCAGACCTAAGCTTGTTTAACTCCTACCTCTTAAAGGGACCGAGAAAAAATGACCTTTTCTGCACTCCAATGTAAGTCAATGGGGCGATTTTTTGGCTATGTGCTAGAAATGAAATTCAGTGCGGATTGGATGACAGGCACCCTAGGCACCCAGGATCGGCTTTAGTTTCACGTGTATCTCTTAAGCCGGCAGAGAAAACCCACCTGATATGCGCTCCACACAATTGAATAGAGACGCCGTTGATTTTCTATGGGAATTGCAGAAATGACTTCTAAGCCTCAAAATAATGACTTTTTTTCCTAAGGTGGTAGGAATGAAACTCAGTGCGGGCTGGATGGGGTCCCCCCTGGGCACCGCAGACCTAAGCTTGTTTAACTCCTACCTCTTAAAGGGACCGAGAAAAAATGACCTTTTCTGCACTCCAATGTAAGTCAATGGGGCGATTTTTTGGCTATGTGCTAGAAATGAAATTCAGTGCGGATTGGATGACAGGCACCCTAGGCACCCAGGATCGGCTTTAGTTTCACGTGTATCTCTTAAGCCGGCAGAGAAAACCCACCTGATATGCGCTCCACACAATTGAATAGAGACGCCGTTGATTTTCTATGGGAATTGCAGAAATGACTTCTAAGCCTCAAAATAATGACTTTTTTTCCTAAGGTGGTAGGAATGAAACTCAGTGCGGGCTGGATGGGGTCCCCCCTGGGCACCGCAGACCTAAGCTTGTTTAACTCCTACCTCTTAAAGGGACCGAGAAAAAATGACCTTTTCTGCACTCCAATGTAAGTCAATGGGGCGATTTTTTGGCTATGTGCTAGAAATGAAATTCAGTGCGGATTGGATGACAGGCACCCTAGGCACCCAGGATCGGCTTTAGTTTCACGTGTATCTCTTAAGCCGGCAGAGAAAACCCACCTGATATGCGCTCCACACAATTGAATAGAGACGCCGTTGATTTTCTATGGGAATTGCAGAAATGACTTCTAAGCCTCAAAATAATGACTTTTTTTCCTAAGGTGGTAGGAATGAAACTCAGTGCGGGCTGGATGGGGTCCCCCCTGGGCACCGCAGACCTAAGCTTGTTTAACTCCTACCTCTTAAAGGGACCGAGAAAAAATGACCTTTTCTGCACTCCAATGTAAGTCAATGGGGCGATTTTTTGGCTATGTGCTAGAAATGAAATTCAGTGCGGATTGGATGACAGGCACCCTAGGCACCCAGGATCGGCTTTAGTTTCACGTGTATCTCTTAAGCCGGCAGAGAAAACCCACCTGATATGCGCTCCACACAATTGAATAGAGACGCCGTTGATTTTCTATGGGAATTGCAGAAATGACTTCTAAGCCTCAAAATAATGACTTTTTTTCCTAAGGTGGTAGGAATGAAACTCAGTGCGGGCTGGATGGGGTCCCCCCTGGGCACCGCAGACCTAAGCTTGTTTAACTCCTACCTCTTAAAGGGACCGAGAAAAAATGACCTTTTCTGCACTCCAATGTAAGTCAATGGGGCGATTTTTTGGCTATGTGCTAGAAATGAAATTCAGTGCGGATTGGATGACAGGCACCCTAGGCACCCAGGATCGGCTTTAGTTTCACGTGTATCTCTTAAGCCGGCAGAGAAAACCCACCTGATATGCGCTCCACACAATTGAATAGAGACGCCGTTGATTTTCTATGGGAATTGCAGAAATGACTTCTAAGCCTCAAAATAATGACTTTTTTTCCTAAGGTGGTAGGAATGAAACTCAGTGCGGGCTGGATGGGGTCCCCCCTGGGCACCGCAGACCTAAGCTTGTTTAACTCCTACCTCTTAAAGGGACCGAGAAAAAATGACCTTTTCTGCACTCCAATGTAAGTCAATGGGGCGATTTTTTGGCTATGTGCTAGAAATGAAATTCAGTGCGGATTGGATGACAGGCACCCTAGGCACCCAGGATCGGCTTTAGTTTCACGTGTATCTCTTAAGCCGGCAGAGAAAACCCACCTGATATGCGCTCCACACAATTGAATAGAGACGCCGTTGATTTTCTATGGGAATTGCAGAAATGACTTCTAAGCCTCAAAATAATGACTTTTTTTCCTAAGGTGGTAGGAATGAAACTCAGTGCGGGCTGGATGGGGTCCCCCCTGGGCACCGCAGACCTAAGCTTGTTTAACTCCTACCTCTTAAAGGGACCGAGAAAAAATGACCTTTTCTGCACTCCAATGTAAGTCAATGGGGCGATTTTTTGGCTATGTGCTAGAAATGAAATTCAGTGCGGATTGGATGACAGGCACCCTAGGCACCCAGGATCGGCTTTAGTTTCACGTGTATCTCTTAAGCCGGCAGAGAAAACCCACCTGATATGCGCTCCACACAATTGAATAGAGACGCCGTTGATTTTCTATGGGAATTGCAGAAATGACTTCTAAGCCTCAAAATAATGACTTTTTTTCCTAAGGTGGTAGGAATGAAACTCAGTGCGGGCTGGATGGGGTCCCCCCTGGGCACCGCAGACCTAAGCTTGTTTAACTCCTACCTCTTAAAGGGACCGAGAAAAAATGACCTTTTCTGCACTCCAATGTAAGTCAATGGGGCGATTTTTTGGCTATGTGCTAGAAATGAAATTCAGTGCGGATTGGATGACAGGCACCCTAGGCACCCAGGATCGGCTTTAGTTTCACGTGTATCTCTTAAGCCGGCAGAGAAAACCCACCTGATATGCGCTCCACACAATTGAATAGAGACGCCGTTGATTTTCTATGGGAATTGCAGAAATGACTTCTAAGCCTCAAAATAATGACTTTTTTTCCTAAGGTGGTAGGAATGAAACTCAGTGCGGGCTGGATGGGGTCCCCCCTGGGCACCGCAGACCTAAGCTTGTTTAACTCCTACCTCTTAAAGGGACCGAGAAAAAATGACCTTTTCTGCACTCCAATGTAAGTCAATGGGGCGATTTTTTGGCTATGTGCTAGAAATGAAATTCAGTGCGGATTGGATGACAGGCACCCTAGGCACCCAGGATCGGCTTTAGTTTCACGTGTATCTCTTAAGCCGGCAGAGAAAACCCACCTGATATGCGCTCCACACAATTGAATAGAGACGCCGTTGATTTTCTATGGGAATTGCAGAAATGACTTCTAAGCCTCAAAATAATGACTTTTTTTCCTAAGGTGGTAGGAATGAAACTCAGTGCGGGCTGGATGGGGTCCCCCCTGGGCACCGCAGACCTAAGCTTGTTTAACTCCTACCTCTTAAAGGGACCGAGAAAAAATGACCTTTTCTGCACTCCAATGTAAGTCAATGGGGCGATTTTTTGGCTATGTGCTAGAAATGAAATTCAGTGCGGATTGGATGACAGGCACCCTAGGCACCCAGGATCGGCTTTAGTTTCACGTGTATCTCTTAAGCCGGCAGAGAAAACCCACCTGATATGCGCTCCACACAATTGAATAGAGACGCCGTTGATTTTCTATGGGAATTGCAGAAATGACTTCTAAGCCTCAAAATAATGACTTTTTTTCCTAAGGTGGTAGGAATGAAACTCAGTGCGGGCTGGATGGGGTCCCCCCTGGGCACCGCAGACCTAAGCTTGTTTAACTCCTACCTCTTAAAGGGACCGAGAAAAAATGACCTTTTCTGCACTCCAATGTAAGTCAATGGGGCGATTTTTTGGCTATGTGCTAGAAATGAAATTCAGTGCGGATTGGATGACAGGCACCCTAGGCACCCAGGATCGGCTTTAGTTTCACGTGTATCTCTTAAGCCGGCAGAGAAAACCCACCTGATATGCGCTCCACACAATTGAATAGAGACGCCGTTGATTTTCTATGGGAATTGCAGAAATGACTTCTAAGCCTCAAAATAATGACTTTTTTTCCTAAGGTGGTAGGAATGAAACTCAGTGCGGGCTGGATGGGGTCCCCCCTGGGCACCGCAGACCTAAGCTTGTTTAACTCCTACCTCTTAAAGGGACCGAGAAAAAATGACCTTTTCTGCACTCCAATGTAAGTCAATGGGGCGATTTTTTGGCTATGTGCTAGAAATGAAATTCAGTGCGGATTGGATGACAGGCACCCTAGGCACCCAGGATCGGCTTTAGTTTCACGTGTATCTCTTAAGCCGGCAGAGAAAACCCACCTGATATGCGCTCCACACAATTGAATAGAGACGCCGTTGATTTTCTATGGGAATTGCAGAAATGACTTCTAAGCCTCAAAATAATGACTTTTTTTCCTAAGGTGGTAGGAATGAAACTCAGTGCGGGCTGGATGGGGTCCCCCCTGGGCACCGCAGACCTAAGCTTGTTTAACTCCTACCTCTTAAAGGGACCGAGAAAAAATGACCTTTTCTGCACTCCAATGTAAGTCAATGGGGCGATTTTTGGCTATGTGCTAGAAATGAAATTCAGTGCGGATTGGATGACAGGCACCCTAGGCACCCAGGATCGGCTTTAGTTTCACGTGTATCTCTTAAGCCGGCAGAGAAAACCCACCTGATATGCGCTCCACACAATTGAATAGAGACGCCGTTGATTTTCTATGGGAATTGCAGAAATGACTTCTAAGCCTCAAAATAATGACTTTTTTTCCTAAGGTGGTAGGAATGAAACTCAGTGCGGGCTGGATGGGGTCCCCCTGGGCACCGCAGACCTAAGCTTGTTTAACTCCTACCTCTTAAAGGGACCGAGAAAAAATGACCTTTTCTGCACTCCAATGTAAGTCAATGGGGCGATTTTTGGCTATGTGCTAGAAATGAAATTCAGTGCGGATTGGATGACAGGCACCCTAGGCACCCAGGATCGGCTTTAGTTTCACGTGTATCTCTTAAGCCGGCAGAGAAAACCCACCTGATATGCGCTCCACACAATTGAATAGAGACGCCGTTGATTTTCTATGGGAATTGCAGAAATGACTTCTAAGCCTCAAAATAATGACTTTTTTTCCTAAGGTGGTAGGAATGAAACTCAGTGCGGGCTGGATGGGGTCCCCCCTGGGCACCGCAGACCTAAGCTTGTTTAACTCCTACCTCTTAAAGGGACCGAGAAAAAATGACCTTTTCTGCACTCCAATGTAAGTCAATGGGGCGATTTTTTGGCTATGTGCTAGAAATGAAATTCAGTGCGGATTGGATGACAGGCACCCTAGGCACCCAGGATCGGCTTTAGTTTCACGTGTATCTCTTAAGCCGGCAGAGAAAACCCACCTGATATGCGCTCCACACAATTGAATAGAGACGCCGTTGATTTTCTATGGGAATTGCAGAAATGACTTCTAAGCCTCAAAATAATGACTTTTTTTCCTAAGGTGGTAGGAATGAAACTCAGTGCGGGCTGGATGGGGTCCCCCCTGGGCACCGCAGACCTAAGCTTGTTTAACTCCTACCTCTTAAAGGGACCGAGAAAAAATGACCTTTTCTGCACTCCAATGTAAGTCAATGGGGCGATTTTTTGGCTATGTGCTAGAAATGAAATTCAGTGCGGATTGGATGACAGGCACCCTAGGCACCCAGGATCGGCTTTAGTTTCACGTGTATCTCTTAAGCCGGCAGAGAAAACCCACCTGATATGCGCTCCACACAATTGAATAGAGACGCCGTTGATTTTCTATGGGAATTGCAGAAATGACTTCTAAGCCTCAAAATAATGACTTTTTTTCCTAAGGTGGTAGGAATGAAACTCAGTGCGGGCTGGATGGGGTCCCCCTGGGCACCGCAGACCTAAGCTTGTTTAACTCCTACCTCTTAAAGGGACCGAGAAAAAATGACCTTTTCTGCACTCCAATGTAAGTCAATGGGGCGATTTTTTGGCTATGTGCTAGAAATGAAATTCAGTGCGGATTGGATGACAGGCACCCTAGGCACCCAGGATCGGCTTTAGTTTCACGTGTATCTCTTAAGCCGGCAGAGAAAACCCACCTGATATGCGCTCCACACAATTGAATAGAGACGCCGTTGATTTTCTATGGGAATTGCAGAAATGACTTCTAAGCCTCAAAATAATGACTTTTTTTCCTAAGGTGGTAGGAATGAAACTCAGTGCGGGCTGGATGGGGTCCCCCTGGGCACCGCAGACCTAAGCTTGTTTAACTCCTACCTCTTAAAGGGACCGAGAAAAAATGACCTTTTCTGCACTCCAATGTAAGTCAATGGGGCGATTTTTTGGCTATGTGCTAGAAATGAAATTCAGTGCGGATTGGATGACAGGCACCCTAGGCACCCAGGATCGGCTTTAGTTTCACGTGTATCTCTTAAGCCGGCAGAGAAAACCCACCTGATATGCGCTCCACACAATTGAATAGAGACGCCGTTGATTTTCTATGGGAATTGCAGAAATGACTTCTAAGCCTCAAAATAATGACTTTTTTTCCTAAGGTGGTAGGAATGAAACTCAGTGCGGGCTGGATGGGGTCCCCCTGGGCACCGCAGACCTAAGCTTGTTTAACTCCTACCTCTTAAAGGGACCGAGAAAAAATGACCTTTTCTGCACTCCAATGTAAGTCAATGGGGCGATTTTTTGGCTATGTGCTAGAAATGAAATTCAGTGCGGATTGGATGACAGGCACCCTAGGCACCCAGGATCGGCTTTAGTTTCACGTGTATCTCTTAAGCCGGCAGAGAAAACCCACCTGATATGCGCTCCACACAATTGAATAGAGACGCCGTTGATTTTCTATGGGAATTGCAGAAATGACTTCTAAGCCTCAAAATAATGACTTTTTTCCTAAGGTGGTAGGAATGAAACTCAGTGCGGGCTGGATGGGGTCCCCCCTGGGCACCGCAGACCTAAGCTTGTTTAACTCCTACCTCTTAAAGGGACCGAGAAAAAATGACCTTTTCTGCACTCCAATGTAAGTCAATGGGGCGATTTTTTGGCTATGTGCTAGAAATGAAATTCAGTGCGGATTGGATGACAGGCACCCTAGGCACCCAGGATCGGCTTTAGTTTCACGTGTATCTCTTAAGCCGGCAGAGAAAACCACCTGATATGCGCTCCACACAATTGAATAGAGACGCCGTTGATTTTCTATGGGAATTGCAGAAATGACTTCTAAGCCTCAAAATAATGACTTTTTTTCCTAAGGTGGTAGGAATGAAACTCAGTGCGGGCTGGATGGGGTCCCCCTGGGCACCGCAGACCTAAGCTTGTTTAACTCCTACCTCTTAAAGGGACCGAGAAAAAATGACCTTTTCTGCACTCCAATGTAAGTCAATGGGGCGATTTTTTGGCTATGTGCTAGAAATGAAATTCAGTGCGGATTGGATGACAGGCACCCTAGGCACCCAGGATCGGCTTTAGTTTCACGTGTATCTCTTAAGCCGGCAGAGAAAACCCACCTGATATGCGCTCCACACAATTGAATAGAGACGCCGTTGATTTTCTATGGGAATTGCAGAAATGACTTCTAAGCCTCAAAATAATGACTTTTTTTCCTAAGGTGGTAGGAATGAAACTCAGTGCGGGCTGGATGGGGTCCCCCTGGGCACCGCAGACCTAAGCTTGTTTAACTCCTACCTCTTAAAGGGACCGAGAAAAAATGACCTTTTCTGCACTCCAATGTAAGTCAATGGGGCGATTTTTTGGCTATGTGCTAGAAATGAAATTCAGTGCGGATTGGATGACAGGCACCCTAGGCACCCAGGATCGGCTTTAGTTTCACGTGTATCTCTTAAGCCGGCAGAGAAAATCCACCTGATATGCGCTCCACACAATTGAATAGAGACGCCGTTGATTTTCTATGGGAATTGCAGAAATGACTTCTAAGCCTCAAAATAATGACTTTTTCCTAAGGTGGTAGGAATGAAACTCAGTGCGGGCTGGATGGGGTCCCCCCGGGCACCGCAGACCTAAGCTTGTTTAACTCCTACCTCTTAAAGGGACCGAGAAAAAATGACCTTTTCTGCACTCCAATGTAAGTCAATGGGGCGATTTTTTGGCTATGTGCTAGAAATGAAATTCAGTGCGGATTGGATGACAGGCACCCTAGGCACCCAGGATCGGCTTTAGTTTCACGTGTATCTCTTAAGCCGGCAGAGAAAACCCACCTGATATGCGCTCCACACAATTGAATAGAGACGCCGTTGATTTTCTATGGGAATTGCAGAAATGACTTCTAAGCCTCAAAATAATGACTTTTTTCCTAAGGTGGTAGGAATGAAACTCAGTGCGGGCTGGATGGGGTCCCCCTGGGCACCGCAGACCTAAGCTTGTTTAACTCCTACCTCTTAAAGGGACCGAGAAAAAATGACCTTTTCTGCACTCCAATGTAAGTCAATGGGGCGATTTTTTGGCTATGTGCTAGAAATGAAATTCAGTGCGGATTGGATGACAGGCACCCTAGGCACCCAGGATCGGCTTTAGTTTCACGTGTATCTCTTAAGCCGGCAGAGAAAACCCACCTGATATGCGCTCCACACAATTGAATAGAGACGCCGTTGATTTTCTATGGGAATTGCAGAAATGACTTCTAAGCCTCAAAATAATGACTTTTTTTCCTAAGGTGGTAGGAATGAAACTCAGTGCGGGCTGGATGGGGTCCCCCTGGGCACCGCAGACCTAAGCTTGTTTAACTCCTACCTCTTAAAGGGACCGAGAAAAAATGACCTTTTCTGCACTCCAATGTAAGTCAATGGGGCGATTTTTTGGCTATGTGCTAGAAATGAAATTCAGTGCGGATTGGATGACAGGCACCCTAGGCACCCAGGATCGGCTTTAGTTTCACGTGTATCTCTTAAGCCGGCAGAGAAAACCCACCTGATATGCGCTCCACACAATTGAATAGAGACGCCATTGATTTTCTATGGGAATTGCAGAAATGACTTCTAAGCCTCAAAATAATGACTTTTTTTCCTAAGGTGGTAGGAATGAAACTCAGTGCGGGCTGGATGGGGTCCCCCCTGGGCACCGCAGACCTAAGCTTGTTTAACTCCTACCTCTTAAAGGGACCGAGAAAAAATGACCTTTTCTGCACTCCAATGTAAGTCAATGGGGCGATTTTTTGCTATGTGCTAGAAATGAAATTCAGTGCGGATTGGATGACAGGCACCCTAGGCACCCAGGATCGGCTTTAGTTTCACGTGTATCTCTTAAGCCGGCAGAGAAAATCCACCTGATATGCGCTCCACACAATTGAATAGAGACGCCATTGATTTTCTATGGGAATTGCAGAAATGACTTCTAAGCCTCAAAATAATGACTTTTTTTCCTAAGGTGGTAGGAATGAAACTCAGTGCGGGCTGGATGGGGTCCCCCTGGGCACCGCAGACCTAAGCTTGTTTAACTCCTACCTCTTAAAGGGACCGAGAAAAAATGACCTTTTCTGCACTCCAATGTAAGTCAATGGGGCGATTTTTGGCTATGTGCTAGAAATGAAATTCAGTGCGGATTGGATGACAGGCACCCTAGGCACCCAGGATCGGCTTTAGTTTCACGTGTATCTCTTAAGCCGGCAGAGAAAACCCACCTGATATGCGCTCCACACAATTGAATAGAGACGCCATTGATTTCTATGGGAATTGCAGAAATGACTTCTAAGCCTCAAAATAATGACTTTTTTCCTAAGGTGGTAGGAATGAAACTCAGTGCGGGCTGGATGGGGTCCCCCTGGGCACCGCAGACCTAAGCTTGTTTAACTCCTACCTCTTAAAGGGACCGAGAAAAAATGACCTTTTCTGCACTCCAATGTAAGTCAATGGGGCGATTTTTTGGCTATGTGCTAGAAATGAAATTCAGTGCGGATTGGATGACAGGCACCCTAGGCACCCAGGATCGGCTTTAGTTTCACGTGTATCTCTTAAGCCGGCAGAGAAAACCCACCTGATATGCGCTCCACACAATTGAATAGAGACGCCGTTGATTTTCTATGGGAATTGCAGAAATGACTTCTAAGCCTCAAAATAATGACTTTTTTTCCTAAGGTGGTAGGAATGAAACTCAGTGCGGGCTGGATGGGGTCCCCCTGGGCACCGCAGACCTAAGCTTGTTTAACTCCTACCTCTTAAAGGGACCGAGAAAAAATGACCTTTTCTGCACTCCAATGTAAGTCAATGGGGCGATTTTTGGCTATGTGCTAGAAATGAAATTCAGTGCGGATTGGATGACAGGCACCCTAGGCACCCAGGATCGGCTTTAGTTTCACGTGTATCTCTTAAGCCGGCAGAGAAAATCCACCTGATATGCGCTCCACACAATTGAATAGAGACGCCATGATTTTCTATGGGAATTGCAGAAATGACTTCTAAGCCTCAAAATAATGACTTTTTTCCTAAGGTGGTAGGAATGAAACTCAGTGTGGGCTGGATGGGGTCCCCCCTGGGCACCGCAGACCTAAGCTTGTTTAACTCCTACCTCTTAAAGGGACCGAGAAAAAATGACCTTTTCTGCACTCCAATGTAAGTCAATGGGGCGATTTTTTGGCTATGTGCTAGAAATGAAATTCAGTGCGGATTGGATGACAGGCACCCTAGGCACCCAGGATCGGCTTTAGTTTCACGTGTATCTCTTAAGCCGGCAGAGAAAACCCACCTGATATGCGCTCCACACAATTGAATAGAGACGCCGTTGATTTTCTATGGGAATTGCAGAAATGACTTCTAAGCCTCAAAATAATGACTTTTTTTCCTAAGGTGGTAGGAATGAAACTCAGTGCGGGCTGGATGGGGTCCCCCTGGGCACCGCAGACCTAAGCTTGTTTAACTCCTACCTCTTAAAGGGACCGAGAAAAAATGACCTTTTCTGCACTCCAATGTAAGTCAATGGGGCGATTTTTTGGCTATGTGCTAGAAATGAAATTCAGTGCGGATTGGATGACAGGCACCCTAGGCACCCAGGATCGGCTTTAGTTTCACGTGTATCTCTTAAGCCGGCAGAGAAAATCCACCTGATATGCGCTCCACACAATTGAATAGAGACGCCATTGATTTTCTATGGGAATTGCAGAAATGACTTCTAAGCCTCAAAATAATGACTTTTTTTCTAAGGTGGTAGGAATGAAACTCAGTGTGGGCTGGATGGGGTCCCCCCTGGGCACCGCAGACCTAAGCTTGTTTAACTCCTACCTCTTAAAGGGACCGAGAAAAAATGACCTTTTCTGCACTCCAATGTAAGTCAATGGGGCGATTTTTTGGCTATGTGCTAGAAATGAAATTCAGTGCGGATTGGATGACAGGCACCCTAGGCACCCAGGATCGGCTTTAGTTTCACGTGTATCTCTTAAGCCGGCAGAGAAAACCACCTGATATGCGCTCCACACAATTGAATAGAGACGCCGTTGATTTTCTATGGGAATTGCAGAAATGACTTCTAAGCCTCAAAATAATGACTTTTTTCCTAAGGTGGTAGGAATGAAACTCAGTGCGGGCTGGATGGGGTCCCCCTGGGCACCGCAGACCTAAGCTTGTTTAACTCCTACCTCTTAAAGGGACCGAGAAAAAATGACCTTTTCTGCACTCCAATGTAAGTCAATGGGGCGATTTTTGGCTATGTGCTAGAAATGAAATTCAGTGCGGATTGGATGACAGGCACCCTAGGCACCCAGGATCGGCTTTAGTTTCACGTGTATCTCTTAAGCCGGCAGAGAAAACCCACCTGATATGCGCTCCACACAATTGAATAGAGACGCCGTTGATTTTCTATGGGAATTGCAGAAATGACTTCTAAGCCTCAAAATAATGACTTTTTTTCCTAAGGTGGTAGGAATGAAACTCAGTGCGGGCTGGATGGGGTCCCCCTGGGCACCGCAGACCTAAGCTTGTTTAACTCCTACCTCTTAAAGGGACCGAGAAAAAATGACCTTTTCTGCACTCCAATGTAAGTCAATGGGGCGATTTTTGGCTATGTGCTAGAAATGAAATCAGTGCGGATTGGATGACAGGCACCCTAGGCACCCAGGATCGGCTTTAGTTTCACGTGTATCTCTTAAGCCGGCAGAGAAAATCCACCTGATATGCGCTCCACACAATTGAATAGAGACGCCATTGATTTTCTATGGGAATTGCAGAAATGACTTCTAAGCCTCAAAATAAAGACTTTTTTCCTAAGGTGGTAGGAATGAAACTCAGTGTGGGCTGGATGGGGTCCCCCCTGGGCACCGCAGACCTAAGCTTGTTTAACTCCTACCTCTTAAAGGGACCGAGAAAAAATGACCTTTTCTGCACTCCAATGTAAGTCAATGGGGCGATTTTTTGGCTATGTGCTAGAAATGAAATTCAGTGCGGATTGGATGACAGGCACCCTAGGCACCCAGGATCGGCTTTAGTTTCACGTGTATCTCTTAAGCCGGCAGAGAAAAACCACCTGATATGCGCTCCACACAATTGAATAGAGACGCCGTTGATTTTCTATGGGAATTGCAGAAATGACTTCTAAGCCTCAAAATAATGACTTTTTTTCCTAAGGTGGTAGGAATGAAACTCAGTGCGGGCTGGATGGGGTCCCCCTGGGCACCGCAGACCTAAGCTTGTTTAACTCCTACCTCTTAAAGGGACCGAGAAAAAATGACCTTTTCTGCACTCCAATGTAAGTCAATGGGGCGATTTTTTGGCTATGTGCTAGAAATGAAATTCAGTGCGGATTGGATGACAGGCACCCTAGGCACCCAGGATCGGCTTTAGTTTCACGTGTATCTCTTAAGCCGGCAGAGAAAATCCACCTGATATGCGCTCCACCAATTGAATAGAGACGCCATTGATTTCTATGGGAATTGCAGAAATGACTTCTAAGCCTCAAAATAATGACTTTTTTCCTAAGGTGGTAGGAATGAAACTCAGTGGGCTGGATGGGTCCCCCTGGGCACCGCAGACCTAAGCTTGTTTAACTCCTACCTCTTAAAGGGACCGAGAAAAAATGACCTTTTCTGCACTCCAATGTAAGTCAATGGGGCGATTTTTGGCTATGTGCTAGAAATGAAATTCAGTGCGGATTGGATGACAGGCACCCTAGGCACCAGGATCGGCTTTAGTTTCACGTGTATCTCTTAAGCCGGCAGAGAAAACCCACCTGATATGCGCTCCACACAATTGAATAGAGACGCCGTTGATTTTCTATGGGAATTGCAGAAATGACTTCTAAGCCTCAAAATAATGACTTTTTTCCTAAGGTGGTAGGAATGAAACTCAGTGCGGGCTGGATGGGGTCCCCCCTGGGCACCGCAGACCTAAGCTTGTTTAACTCCTACCTCTTAAAGGGACCGAGAAAAAATCAACGGCGTCTCTAATTCAATTGTGTGGAGCGCATATCAGGTGGGTTTTCTCTGCCGGCTTAAGAGATACACGTGAAACTAAAGCCGATCCTGGGTGCCTAGGGTGCCTGTCATCCAATCCGCTTTATTTCTAGCACATAGCCAAAAAATCTCTTACATTGGAGTGCAGAAAAGGTCATTTTTTCTCGGTCCCTTTAAGAGGTAGGAGTTAAACAAGCTTAGGTCTGCGGTGCCCAGGGGACCCCATCCAGCCCGCACTGACATTCCTACCACCTTAGGAAAAAAAGTCATTATTTTAAGGTTAGGAATGAAACTCAATTCCCATGGAGGGGTCTCCAATTGTGTGGAGCGCATATCAGGTGGGTTTTCTCTGCCGGCTTAAGAGATACACGTGAAACTAAAGCCGATCCTGGGTGCCTAGGGTGCCTGTCATCCAATCCGCACTGCATTTCATTTCTAGCACATAGCCAAAAAATCGCCCCATTGACTTACATTGGAGTGCAGAAAAGGTCATTTTTTCTCGGTCCCTTTAAGAGGTAGGAGTTAAACAAGCTTAGGTCTGCGGTGCCCAGGGGGGACCCCATCCAGCCCGCACTGAGTTTCATTCCTACCACCTTAGGAAAAAAAGTCATTATTTTGAGGCTTAGAAGTCATTTCTGCAATTCCCATAGAAAATCAACGGCGTCTCTATTCAATTGTGTGGAGCGCATATCAGGTGGGTTTTCTCTGCCGGCTTAAGAGATACACGTGAAACTAAAGCCGATCCTGGGTGCCTAGGGTGCCTGTCATCCAATCCGCACTGAATTTCATTTCTAGCACATAGCCAAAAAATCGCCCCATTGACTTACATTGGAGTGCAGAAAAGGTCATTTTTTCTCGGTCCCTTTAAGAGGTAGGAGTTAAACAAGCTTAGGTCTGCGGTGCCCAGGGGGGACCCCATCCAGCCCGCACTGAGTTTCATTCCTACCACCTTAGGAAAAAAAGTCATTATTTTGAGGCTTAGAAGTCATTTCTGCAATTCCCATAGAAAATCAACGGCGTCTCTATTCAATTGTGTGGAGCGCATATCAGGTGGGTTTTCTCTGCCGGCTTAAGAGATACACGTGAAACTAAAGCCGATCCTGGGTGCCTAGGGTGCCTGTCATCCAATCCGCACTGAATTTCATTTCTAGCACATAGCCAAAAAATCGCCCCATTGACTTACATTGGAGTGCAGAAAAGGTCATTTTTTCTCGGTCCCTTTAAGAGGTAGGAGTTAAACAAGCTTAGGTCTGCGGTGCCCAGGGGGGACCCCATCCAGCCCGCACTGAGTTTCATTCCTACCACCTTAGGAAAAAAAGTCATTATTTTGAGGCTTAGAAGTCATTTCTGCAATTCCCATAGAAAATCAACGGCGTCTCTATTCAATTGTGTGGAGCGCATATCAGGTGGGTTTTCTCTGCCGGCTTAAGAGATACACGTGAAACTAAAGCCGATCCTGGGTGCCTAGGGTGCCTGTCATCCAATCCGCACTGAATTTCATTTCTAGCACATAGCCAAAAAATCGCCCCATTGACTTACATTGGAGTGCAGAAAAGGTCATTTTTTCTCGGTCCCTTTAAGAGGTAGGAGTTAAACAAGCTTAGGTCTGCGGTGCCCAGGGGGGACCCCATCCAGCCCGCACTGAGTTTCATTCCTACCACCTTAGGAAAAAAAGTCATTATTTTGAGGCTTAGAAGTCATTTCTGCAATTCCCATAGAAAATCAACGGCGTCTCTATTCAATTGTGTGGAGCGCATATCAGGTGGGTTTTCTCTGCCGGCTTAAGAGATACACGTGAAACTAAAGCCGATCCTGGGTGCCTAGGGTGCCTGTCATCCAATCCGCACTGAATTTCATTTCTAGCACATAGCCAAAAAATCGCCCCATTGACTTACATTGGAGTGCAGAAAAGGTCATTTTTTCTCGGTCCCTTTAAGAGGTAGGAGTTAAACAAGCTTAGGTCTGCGGTGCCCAGGGGGGACCCCATCCAGCCCGCACTGAGTTTCATTCCTACCACCTTAGGAAAAAAAGTCATTATTTTGAGGCTTAGAAGTCATTTCTGCAATTCCCATAGAAAATCAACGGCGTCTCTATTCAATTGTGTGGAGCGCATATCAGGTGGGTTTTCTCTGCCGGCTTAAGAGATACACGTGAAACTAAAGCCGATCCTGGGTGCCTAGGGTGCCTGTCATCCAATCCGCACTGAATTTCATTTCTAGCACATAGCCAAAAAATCGCCCCATTGACTTACATTGGAGTGCAGAAAAGGTCATTTTTTCTCGGTCCCTTTAAGAGGTAGGAGTTAAACAAGCTTAGGTCTGCGGTGCCCAGGGGGGACCCCATCCAGCCCGCACTGAGTTTCATTCCTACCACCTTAGGAAAAAAAGTCATTATTTTGAGGCTTAGAAGTCATTTCTGCAATTCCCATAGAAAATCAACGGCGTCTCTATTCAATTGTGTGGAGCGCATATCAGGTGGGTTTTCTCTGCCGGCTTAAGAGATACACGTGAAACTAAAGCCGATCCTGGGTGCCTAGGGTGCCTGTCATCCAATCCGCACTGAATTTCATTTCTAGCACATAGCCAAAAAATCGCCCCATTGACTTACATTGGAGTGCAGAAAAGGTCATTTTTTCTCGGTCCCTTTAAGAGGTAGGAGTTAAACAAGCTTAGGTCTGCGGTGCCCAGGGGGGACCCCATCCAGCCCGCACTGAGTTTCATTCCTACCACCTTAGGAAAAAAAGTCATTATTTTGAGGCTTAGAAGTCATTTCTGCAATTCCCATAGAAAATCAACGGCGTCTCTATTCAATTGTGTGGAGCGCATATCAGGTGGGTTTTCTCTGCCGGCTTAAGAGATACACGTGAAACTAAAGCCGATCCTGGGTGCCTAGGGTGCCTGTCATCCAATCCGCACTGAATTTCATTTCTAGCACATAGCCAAAAAATCGCCCCATTGACTTACATTGGAGTGCAGAAAAGGTCATTTTTTCTCGGTCCCTTTAAGAGGTAGGAGTTAAACAAGCTTAGGTCTGCGGTGCCCAGGGGGGACCCCATCCAGCCCGCACTGAGTTTCATTCCTACCACCTTAGGAAAAAAAGTCATTATTTTGAGGCTTAGAAGTCATTTCTGCAATTCCCATAGAAAATCAACGGCGTCTCTATTCAATTGTGTGGAGCGCATATCAGGTGGGTTTTCTCTGCCGGCTTAAGAGATACACGTGAAACTAAAGCCGATCCTGGGTGCCTAGGGTGCCTGTCATCCAATCCGCACTGAATTTCATTTCTAGCACATAGCCAAAAAATCGCCCCATTGACTTACATTGGAGTGCAGAAAAGGTCATTTTTTCTCGGTCCCTTTAAGAGGTAGGAGTTAAACAAGCTTAGGTCTGCGGTGCCCAGGGGGGACCCCATCCAGCCCGCACTGAGTTTCATTCCTACCACCTTAGGAAAAAAAGTCATTATTTTGAGGCTTAGAAGTCATTTCTGCAATTCCCATAGAAAATCAACGGCGTCTCTATTCAATTGTGTGGAGCGCATATCAGGTGGGTTTTCTCTGCCGGCTTAAGAGATACACGTGAAACTAAAGCCGATCCTGGGTGCCTAGGGTGCCTGTCATCCAATCCGCACTGAATTTCATTTCTAGCACATAGCCAAAAAATCGCCCCATTGACTTACATTGGAGTGCAGAAAAGGTCATTTTTTCTCGGTCCCTTTAAGAGGTAGGAGTTAAACAAGCTTAGGTCTGCGGTGCCCAGGGGGGACCCCATCCAGCCCGCACTGAGTTTCATTCCTACCACCTTAGGAAAAAAAGTCATTATTTTGAGGCTTAGAAGTCATTTCTGCAATTCCCATAGAAAATCAACGGCGTCTCTATTCAATTGTGTGGAGCGCATATCAGGTGGGTTTTCTCTGCCGGCTTAAGAGATACACGTGAAACTAAAGCCGATCCTGGGTGCCTAGGGTGCCTGTCATCCAATCCGCACTGAATTTCATTTCTAGCACATAGCCAAAAAATCGCCCCATTGACTTACATTGGAGTGCAGAAAAGGTCATTTTTTCTCGGTCCCTTTAAGAGGTAGGAGTTAAACAAGCTTAGGTCTGCGGTGCCCAGGGGGGACCCCATCCAGCCCGCACTGAGTTTCATTCCTACCACCTTAGGAAAAAAAGTCATTATTTTGAGGCTTAGAAGTCATTTCTGCAATTCCCATAGAAAATCAACGGCGTCTCTATTCAATTGTGTGGAGCGCATATCAGGTGGGTTTTCTCTGCCGGCTTAAGAGATACACGTGAAACTAAAGCCGATCCTGGGTGCCTAGGGTGCCTGTCATCCAATCCGCACTGAATTTCATTTCTAGCACATAGCCAAAAAATCGCCCCATTGACTTACATTGGAGTGCAGAAAAGGTCATTTTTTCTCGGTCCCTTTAAGAGGTAGGAGTTAAACAAGCTTAGGTCTGCGGTGCCCAGGGGGGACCCCATCCAGCCCGCACTGAGTTTCATTCCTACCACCTTAGGAAAAAAAGTCATTATTTTGAGGCTTAGAAGTCATTTCTGCAATTCCCATAGAAAATCAACGGCGTCTCTATTCAATTGTGTGGAGCGCATATCAGGTGGGTTTTCTCTGCCGGCTTAAGAGATACACGTGAAACTAAAGCCGATCCTGGGTGCCTAGGGTGCCTGTCATCCAATCCGCACTGAATTTCATTTCTAGCACATAGCCAAAAAATCGCCCCATTGACTTACATTGGAGTGCAGAAAAGGTCATTTTTTCTCGGTCCCTTTAAGAGGTAGGAGTTAAACAAGCTTAGGTCTGCGGTGCCCAGGGGGGACCCCATCCAGCCCGCACTGAGTTTCATTCCTACCACCTTAGGAAAAAAAGTCATTATTTTGAGGCTTAGAAGTCATTTCTGCAATTCCCATAGAAAATCAACGGCGTCTCTATTCAATTGTGTGGAGCGCATATCAGGTGGGTTTTCTCTGCCGGCTTAAGAGATACACGTGAAACTAAAGCCGATCCTGGGTGCCTAGGGTGCCTGTCATCCAATCCGCACTGAATTTCATTTCTAGCACATAGCCAAAAAATCGCCCCATTGACTTACATTGGAGTGCAGAAAAGGTCATTTTTTCTCGGTCCCTTTAAGAGGTAGGAGTTAAACAAGCTTAGGTCTGCGGTGCCCAGGGGGGACCCCATCCAGCCCGCACTGAGTTTCATTCCTACCACCTTAGGAAAAAAAGTCATTATTTTGAGGCTTAGAAGTCATTTCTGCAATTCCCATAGAAAATCAACGGCGTCTCTATTCAATTGTGTGGAGCGCATATCAGGTGGGTTTTCTCTGCCGGCTTAAGAGATACACGTGAAACTAAAGCCGATCCTGGGTGCCTAGGGTGCCTGTCATCCAATCCGCACTGAATTTCATTTCTAGCACATAGCCAAAAAATCGCCCCATTGACTTACATTGGAGTGCAGAAAAGGTCATTTTTTCTCGGTCCCTTTAAGAGGTAGGAGTTAAACAAGCTTAGGTCTGCGGTGCCCAGGGGGGACCCCATCCAGCCCGCACTGAGTTTCATTCCTACCACCTTAGGAAAAAAAGTCATTATTTTGAGGCTTAGAAGTCATTTCTGCAATTCCCATAGAAAATCAACGGCGTCTCTATTCAATTGTGTGGAGCGCATATCAGGTGGGTTTTCTCTGCCGGCTTAAGAGATACACGTGAAACTAAAGCCGATCCTGGGTGCCTAGGGTGCCTGTCATCCAATCCGCACTGAATTTCATTTCTAGCACATAGCCAAAAAATCGCCCCATTGACTTACATTGGAGTGCAGAAAAGGTCATTTTTTCTCGGTCCCTTTAAGAGGTAGGAGTTAAACAAGCTTAGGTCTGCGGTGCCCAGGGGGGACCCCATCCAGCCCGCACTGAGTTTCATTCCTACCACCTTAGGAAAAAAAGTCATTATTTTGAGGCTTAGAAGTCATTTCTGCAATTCCCATAGAAAATCAACGGCGTCTCTATTCAATTGTGTGGAGCGCATATCAGGTGGGTTTTCTCTGCCGGCTTAAGAGATACACGTGAAACTAAAGCCGATCCTGGGTGCCTAGGGTGCCTGTCATCCAATCCGCACTGAATTTCATTTCTAGCACATAGCCAAAAAATCGCCCCATTGACTTACATTGGAGTGCAGAAAAGGTCATTTTTTCTCGGTCCCTTTAAGAGGTAGGAGTTAAACAAGCTTAGGTCTGCGGTGCCCAGGGGGGACCCCATCCAGCCCGCACTGAGTTTCATTCCTACCACCTTAGGAAAAAAAGTCATTATTTTGAGGCTTAGAAGTCATTTCTGCAATTCCCATAGAAAATCAACGGCGTCTCTATTCAATTGTGTGGAGCGCATATCAGGTGGGTTTTCTCTGCCGGCTTAAGAGATACACGTGAAACTAAAGCCGATCCTGGGTGCCTAGGGTGCCTGTCATCCAATCCGCACTGAATTTCATTTCTAGCACATAGCCAAAAAATCGCCCCATTGACTTACATTGGAGTGCAGAAAAGGTCATTTTTTCTCGGTCCCTTTAAGAGGTAGGAGTTAAACAAGCTTAGGTCTGCGGTGCCCAGGGGGGACCCCATCCAGCCCGCACTGAGTTTCATTCCTACCACCTTAGGAAAAAAAGTCATTATTTTGAGGCTTAGAAGTCATTTCTGCAATTCCCATAGAAAATCAACGGCGTCTCTATTCAATTGTGTGGAGCGCATATCAGGTGGGTTTTCTCTGCCGGCTTAAGAGATACACGTGAAACTAAAGCCGATCCTGGGTGCCTAGGGTGCCTGTCATCCAATCCGCACTGAATTTCATTTCTAGCACATAGCCAAAAAATCGCCCCATTGACTTACATTGGAGTGCAGAAAAGGTCATTTTTTCTCGGTCCCTTTAAGAGGTAGGAGTTAAACAAGCTTAGGTCTGCGGTGCCCAGGGGGGACCCCATCCAGCCCGCACTGAGTTTCATTCCTACCACCTTAGGAAAAAAAGTCATTATTTTGAGGCTTAGAAGTCATTTCTGCAATTCCCATAGAAAATCAACGGCGTCTCTATTCAATTGTGTGGAGCGCATATCAGGTGGGTTTTCTCTGCCGGCTTAAGAGATACACGTGAAACTAAAGCCGATCCTGGGTGCCTAGGGTGCCTGTCATCCAATCCGCACTGAATTTCATTTCTAGCACATAGCCAAAAAATCGCCCCATTGACTTACATTGGAGTGCAGAAAAGGTCATTTTTTCTCGGTCCCTTTAAGAGGTAGGAGTTAAACAAGCTTAGGTCTGCGGTGCCCAGGGGGGACCCCATCCAGCCCGCACTGAGTTTCATTCCTACCACCTTAGGAAAAAAAGTCATTATTTTGAGGCTTAGAAGTCATTTCTGCAATTCCCATAGAAAATCAACGGCGTCTCTATTCAATTGTGTGGAGCGCATATCAGGTGGGTTTTCTCTGCCGGCTTAAGAGATACACGTGAAACTAAAGCCGATCCTGGGTGCCTAGGGTGCCTGTCATCCAATCCGCACTGAATTTCATTTCTAGCACATAGCCAAAAAATCGCCCCATTGACTTACATTGGAGTGCAGAAAAGGTCATTTTTTCTCGGTCCCTTTAAGAGGTAGGAGTTAAACAAGCTTAGGTCTGCGGTGCCCAGGGGGGACCCCATCCAGCCCGCACTGAGTTTCATTCCTACCACCTTAGGAAAAAAAGTCATTATTTTGAGGCTTAGAAGTCATTTCTGCAATTCCCATAGAAAATCAACGGCGTCTCTATTCAATTGTGTGGAGCGCATATCAGGTGGGTTTTCTCTGCCGGCTTAAGAGATACACGTGAAACTAAAGCCGATCCTGGGTGCCTAGGGTGCCTGTCATCCAATCCGCACTGAATTTCATTTCTAGCACATAGCCAAAAAATCGCCCCATTGACTTACATTGGAGTGCAGAAAAGGTCATTTTTTCTCGGTCCCTTTAAGAGGTAGGAGTTAAACAAGCTTAGGTCTGCGGTGCCCAGGGGGGACCCCATCCAGCCCGCACTGAGTTTCATTCCTACCACCTTAGGAAAAAAAGTCATTATTTTGAGGCTTAGAAGTCATTTCTGCAATTCCCATAGAAAATCAACGGCGTCTCTATTCAATTGTGTGGAGCGCATATCAGGTGGGTTTTCTCTGCCGGCTTAAGAGATACACGTGAAACTAAAGCCGATCCTGGGTGCCTAGGGTGCCTGTCATCCAATCCGCACTGAATTTCATTTCTAGCACATAGCCAAAAAATCGCCCCATTGACTTACATTGGAGTGCAGAAAAGGTCATTTTTTCTCGGTCCCTTTAAGAGGTAGGAGTTAAACAAGCTTAGGTCTGCGGTGCCCAGGGGGGACCCCATCCAGCCCGCACTGAGTTTCATTCCTACCACCTTAGGAAAAAAAGTCATTATTTTGAGGCTTAGAAGTCATTTCTGCAATTCCCATAGAAAATCAACGGCGTCTCTATTCAATTGTGTGGAGCGCATATCAGGTGGGTTTTCTCTGCCGGCTTAAGAGATACACGTGAAACTAAAGCCGATCCTGGGTGCCTAGGGTGCCTGTCATCCAATCCGCACTGAATTTCATTTCTAGCACATAGCCAAAAAATCGCCCCATTGACTTACATTGGAGTGCAGAAAAGGTCATTTTTTCTCGGTCCCTTTAAGAGGTAGGAGTTAAACAAGCTTAGGTCTGCGGTGCCCAGGGGGGACCCCATCCAGCCCGCACTGAGTTTCATTCCTACCACCTTAGGAAAAAAAGTCATTATTTTGAGGCTTAGAAGTCATTTCTGCAATTCCCATAGAAAATCAACGGCGTCTCTATTCAATTGTGTGGAGCGCATATCAGGTGGGTTTTCTCTGCCGGCTTAAGAGATACACGTGAAACTAAAGCCGATCCTGGGTGCCTAGGGTGCCTGTCATCCAATCCGCACTGAATTTCATTTCTAGCACATAGCCAAAAAATCGCCCCATTGACTTACATTGGAGTGCAGAAAAGGTCATTTTTTCTCGGTCCCTTTAAGAGGTAGGAGTTAAACAAGCTTAGGTCTGCGGTGCCCAGGGGGGACCCCATCCAGCCCGCACTGAGTTTCATTCCTACCACCTTAGGAAAAAAAGTCATTATTTTGAGGCTTAGAAGTCATTTCTGCAATTCCCATAGAAAATCAACGGCGTCTCTATTCAATTGTGTGGAGCGCATATCAGGTGGGTTTTCTCTGCCGGCTTAAGAGATACACGTGAAACTAAAGCCGATCCTGGGTGCCTAGGGTGCCTGTCATCCAATCCGCACTGAATTTCATTTCTAGCACATAGCCAAAAAATCGCCCCATTGACTTACATTGGAGTGCAGAAAAGGTCATTTTTTCTCGGTCCCTTTAAGAGGTAGGAGTTAAACAAGCTTAGGTCTGCGGTGCCCAGGGGGGACCCCATCCAGCCCGCACTGAGTTTCATTCCTACCACCTTAGGAAAAAAAGTCATTATTTTGAGGCTTAGAAGTCATTTCTGCAATTCCCATAGAAAATCAACGGCGTCTCTATTCAATTGTGTGGAGCGCATATCAGGTGGGTTTTCTCTGCCGGCTTAAGAGATACACGTGAAACTAAAGCCGATCCTGGGTGCCTAGGGTGCCTGTCATCCAATCCGCACTGAATTTCATTTCTAGCACATAGCCAAAAAATCGCCCCATTGACTTACATTGGAGTGCAGAAAAGGTCATTTTTTCTCGGTCCCTTTAAGAGGTAGGAGTTAAACAAGCTTAGGTCTGCGGTGCCCAGGGGGGACCCCATCCAGCCCGCACTGAGTTTCATTCCTACCACCTTAGGAAAAAAAGTCATTATTTTGAGGCTTAGAAGTCATTTCTGCAATTCCCATAGAAAATCAACGGCGTCTCTATTCAATTGTGTGGAGCGCATATCAGGTGGGTTTTCTCTGCCGGCTTAAGAGATACACGTGAAACTAAAGCCGATCCTGGGTGCCTAGGGTGCCTGTCATCCAATCCGCACTGAATTTCATTTCTAGCACATAGCCAAAAAATCGCCCCATTGACTTACATTGGAGTGCAGAAAAGGTCATTTTTTCTCGGTCCCTTTAAGAGGTAGGAGTTAAACAAGCTTAGGTCTGCGGTGCCCAGGGGGGACCCCATCCAGCCCGCACTGAGTTTCATTCCTACCACCTTAGGAAAAAAAGTCATTATTTTGAGGCTTAGAAGTCATTTCTGCAATTCCCATAGAAAATCAACGGCGTCTCTATTCAATTGTGTGGAGCGCATATCAGGTGGGTTTTCTCTGCCGGCTTAAGAGATACACGTGAAACTAAAGCCGATCCTGGGTGCCTAGGGTGCCTGTCATCCAATCCGCACTGAATTTCATTTCTAGCACATAGCCAAAAAATCGCCCCATTGACTTACATTGGAGTGCAGAAAAGGTCATTTTTTCTCGGTCCCTTTAAGAGGTAGGAGTTAAACAAGCTTAGGTCTGCGGTGCCCAGGGGGGACCCCATCCAGCCCGCACTGAGTTTCATTCCTACCACCTTAGGAAAAAAAGTCATTATTTTGAGGCTTAGAAGTCATTTCTGCAATTCCCATAGAAAATCAACGGCGTCTCTATTCAATTGTGTGGAGCGCATATCAGGTGGGTTTTCTCTGCCGGCTTAAGAGATACACGTGAAACTAAAGCCGATCCTGGGTGCCTAGGGTGCCTGTCATCCAATCCGCACTGAATTTCATTTCTAGCACATAGCCAAAAAATCGCCCCATTGACTTACATTGGAGTGCAGAAAAGGTCATTTTTTCTCGGTCCCTTTAAGAGGTAGGAGTTAAACAAGCTTAGGTCTGCGGTGCCCAGGGGGGACCCCATCCAGCCCGCACTGAGTTTCATTCCTACCACCTTAGGAAAAAAAGTCATTATTTTGAGGCTTAGAAGTCATTTCTGCAATTCCCATAGAAAATCAACGGCGTCTCTATTCAATTGTGTGGAGCGCATATCAGGTGGGTTTTCTCTGCCGGCTTAAGAGATACACGTGAAACTAAAGCCGATCCTGGGTGCCTAGGGTGCCTGTCATCCAATCCGCACTGAATTTCATTTCTAGCACATAGCCAAAAAATCGCCCCATTGACTTACATTGGAGTGCAGAAAAGGTCATTTTTTCTCGGTCCCTTTAAGAGGTAGGAGTTAAACAAGCTTAGGTCTGCGGTGCCCAGGGGGGACCCCATCCAGCCCGCACTGAGTTTCATTCCTACCACCTTAGGAAAAAAAGTCATTATTTTGAGGCTTAGAAGTCATTTCTGCAATTCCCATAGAAAATCAACGGCGTCTCTATTCAATTGTGTGGAGCGCATATCAGGTGGGTTTTCTCTGCCGGCTTAAGAGATACACGTGAAACTAAAGCCGATCCTGGGTGCCTAGGGTGCCTGTCATCCAATCCGCACTGAATTTCATTTCTAGCACATAGCCAAAAAATCGCCCCATTGACTTACATTGGAGTGCAGAAAAGGTCATTTTTTCTCGGTCCCTTTAAGAGGTAGGAGTTAAACAAGCTTAGGTCTGCGGTGCCCAGGGGGGACCCCATCCAGCCCGCACTGAGTTTCATTCCTACCACCTTAGGAAAAAAAGTCATTATTTTGAGGCTTAGAAGTCATTTCTGCAATTCCCATAGAAAATCAACGGCGTCTCTATTCAATTGTGTGGAGCGCATATCAGGTGGGTTTTCTCTGCCGGCTTAAGAGATACACGTGAAACTAAAGCCGATCCTGGGTGCCTAGGGTGCCTGTCATCCAATCCGCACTGAATTTCATTTCTAGCACATAGCCAAAAAATCGCCCCATTGACTTACATTGGAGTGCAGAAAAGGTCATTTTTTCTCGGTCCCTTTAAGAGGTAGGAGTTAAACAAGCTTAGGTCTGCGGTGCCCAGGGGGGACCCCATCCAGCCCGCACTGAGTTTCATTCCTACCACCTTAGGAAAAAAAGTCATTATTTTGAGGCTTAGAAGTCATTTCTGCAATTCCCATAGAAAATCAACGGCGTCTCTATTCAATTGTGTGGAGCGCATATCAGGTGGGTTTTCTCTGCCGGCTTAAGAGATACACGTGAAACTAAAGCCGATCCTGGGTGCCTAGGGTGCCTGTCATCCAATCCGCACTGAATTTCATTTCTAGCACATAGCCAAAAAATCGCCCCATTGACTTACATTGGAGTGCAGAAAAGGTCATTTTTTCTCGGTCCCTTTAAGAGGTAGGAGTTAAACAAGCTTAGGTCTGCGGTGCCCAGGGGGGACCCCATCCAGCCCGCACTGAGTTTCATTCCTACCACCTTAGGAAAAAAAGTCATTATTTTGAGGCTTAGAAGTCATTTCTGCAATTCCCATAGAAAATCAACGGCGTCTCTATTCAATTGTGTGGAGCGCATATCAGGTGGGTTTTCTCTGCCGGCTTAAGAGATACACGTGAAACTAAAGCCGATCCTGGGTGCCTAGGGTGCCTGTCATCCAATCCGCACTGAATTTCATTTCTAGCACATAGCCAAAAAATCGCCCCATTGACTTACATTGGAGTGCAGAAAAGGTCATTTTTTCTCGGTCCCTTTAAGAGGTAGGAGTTAAACAAGCTTAGGTCTGCGGTGCCCAGGGGGGACCCCATCCAGCCCGCACTGAGTTTCATTCCTACCACCTTAGGAAAAAAAGTCATTATTTTGAGGCTTAGAAGTCATTTCTGCAATTCCCATAGAAAATCAACGGCGTCTCTATTCAATTGTGTGGAGCGCATATCAGGTGGGTTTTCTCTGCCGGCTTAAGAGATACACGTGAAACTAAAGCCGATCCTGGGTGCCTAGGGTGCCTGTCATCCAATCCGCACTGAATTTCATTTCTAGCACATAGCCAAAAAATCGCCCCATTGACTTACATTGGAGTGCAGAAAAGGTCATTTTTTCTCGGTCCCTTTAAGAGGTAGGAGTTAAACAAGCTTAGGTCTGCGGTGCCCAGGGGGGACCCCATCCAGCCCGCACTGAGTTTCATTCCTACCACCTTAGGAAAAAAAGTCATTATTTTGAGGCTTAGAAGTCATTTCTGCAATTCCCATAGAAAATCAACGGCGTCTCTATTCAATTGTGTGGAGCGCATATCAGGTGGGTTTTCTCTGCCGGCTTAAGAGATACACGTGAAACTAAAGCCGATCCTGGGTGCCTAGGGTGCCTGTCATCCAATCCGCACTGAATTTCATTTCTAGCACATAGCCAAAAAATCGCCCCATTGACTTACATTGGAGTGCAGAAAAGGTCATTTTTTCTCGGTCCCTTTAAGAGGTAGGAGTTAAACAAGCTTAGGTCTGCGGTGCCCAGGGGGGACCCCATCCAGCCCGCACTGAGTTTCATTCCTACCACCTTAGGAAAAAAAGTCATTATTTTGAGGCTTAGAAGTCATTTCTGCAATTCCCATAGAAAATCAACGGCGTCTCTATTCAATTGTGTGGAGCGCATATCAGGTGGGTTTTCTCTGCCGGCTTAAGAGATACACGTGAAACTAAAGCCGATCCTGGGTGCCTAGGGTGCCTGTCATCCAATCCGCACTGAATTTCATTTCTAGCACATAGCCAAAAAATCGCCCCATTGACTTACATTGGAGTGCAGAAAAGGTCATTTTTTCTCGGTCCCTTTAAGAGGTAGGAGTTAAACAAGCTTAGGTCTGCGGTGCCCAGGGGGGACCCCATCCAGCCCGCACTGAGTTTCATTCCTACCACCTTAGGAAAAAAAGTCATTATTTTGAGGCTTAGAAGTCATTTCTGCAATTCCCATAGAAAATCAACGGCGTCTCTATTCAATTGTGTGGAGCGCATATCAGGTGGGTTTTCTCTGCCGGCTTAAGAGATACACGTGAAACTAAAGCCGATCCTGGGTGCCTAGGGTGCCTGTCATCCAATCCGCACTGAATTTCATTTCTAGCACATAGCCAAAAAATCGCCCCATTGACTTACATTGGAGTGCAGAAAAGGTCATTTTTTCTCGGTCCCTTTAAGAGGTAGGAGTTAAACAAGCTTAGGTCTGCGGTGCCCAGGGGGGACCCCATCCAGCCCGCACTGAGTTTCATTCCTACCACCTTAGGAAAAAAAGTCATTATTTTGAGGCTTAGAAGTCATTTCTGCAATTCCCATAGAAAATCAACGGCGTCTCTATTCAATTGTGTGGAGCGCATATCAGGTGGGTTTTCTCTGCCGGCTTAAGAGATACACGTGAAACTAAAGCCGATCCTGGGTGCCTAGGGTGCCTGTCATCCAATCCGCACTGAATTTCATTTCTAGCACATAGCCAAAAAATCGCCCCATTGACTTACATTGGAGTGCAGAAAAGGTCATTTTTTCTCGGTCCCTTTAAGAGGTAGGAGTTAAACAAGCTTAGGTCTGCGGTGCCCAGGGGGGACCCCATCCAGCCCGCACTGAGTTTCATTCCTACCACCTTAGGAAAAAAAGTCATTATTTTGAGGCTTAGAAGTCATTTCTGCAATTCCCATAGAAAATCAACGGCGTCTCTATTCAATTGTGTGGAGCGCATATCAGGTGGGTTTTCTCTGCCGGCTTAAGAGATACACGTGAAACTAAAGCCGATCCTGGGTGCCTAGGGTGCCTGTCATCCAATCCGCACTGAATTTCATTTCTAGCACATAGCCAAAAAATCGCCCCATTGACTTACATTGGAGTGCAGAAAAGGTCATTTTTTCTCGGTCCCTTTAAGAGGTAGGAGTTAAACAAGCTTAGGTCTGCGGTGCCCAGGGGGGACCCCATCCAGCCCGCACTGAGTTTCATTCCTACCACCTTAGGAAAAAAAGTCATTATTTTGAGGCTTAGAAGTCATTTCTGCAATTCCCATAGAAAATCAACGGCGTCTCTATTCAATTGTGTGGAGCGCATATCAGGTGGGTTTTCTCTGCCGGCTTAAGAGATACACGTGAAACTAAAGCCGATCCTGGGTGCCTAGGGTGCCTGTCATCCAATCCGCACTGAATTTCATTTCTAGCACATAGCCAAAAAATCGCCCCATTGACTTACATTGGAGTGCAGAAAAGGTCATTTTTTCTCGGTCCCTTTAAGAGGTAGGAGTTAAACAAGCTTAGGTCTGCGGTGCCCAGGGGGGACCCCATCCAGCCCGCACTGAGTTTCATTCCTACCACCTTAGGAAAAAAAGTCATTATTTTGAGGCTTAGAAGTCATTTCTGCAATTCCCATAGAAAATCAACGGCGTCTCTATTCAATTGTGTGGAGCGCATATCAGGTGGGTTTTCTCTGCCGGCTTAAGAGATACACGTGAAACTAAAGCCGATCCTGGGTGCCTAGGGTGCCTGTCATCCAATCCGCACTGAATTTCATTTCTAGCACATAGCCAAAAAATCGCCCCATTGACTTACATTGGAGTGCAGAAAAGGTCATTTTTTCTCGGTCCCTTTAAGAGGTAGGAGTTAAACAAGCTTAGGTCTGCGGTGCCCAGGGGGGACCCCATCCAGCCCGCACTGAGTTTCATTCCTACCACCTTAGGAAAAAAAGTCATTATTTTGAGGCTTAGAAGTCATTTCTGCAATTCCCATAGAAAATCAACGGCGTCTCTATTCAATTGTGTGGAGCGCATATCAGGTGGGTTTTCTCTGCCGGCTTAAGAGATACACGTGAAACTAAAGCCGATCCTGGGTGCCTAGGGTGCCTGTCATCCAATCCGCACTGAATTTCATTTCTAGCACATAGCCAAAAAATCGCCCCATTGACTTACATTGGAGTGCAGAAAAGGTCATTTTTTCTCGGTCCCTTTAAGAGGTAGGAGTTAAACAAGCTTAGGTCTGCGGTGCCCAGGGGGGACCCCATCCAGCCCGCACTGAGTTTCATTCCTACCACCTTAGGAAAAAAAGTCATTATTTTGAGGCTTAGAAGTCATTTCTGCAATTCCCATAGAAAATCAACGGCGTCTCTATTCAATTGTGTGGAGCGCATATCAGGTGGGTTTTCTCTGCCGGCTTAAGAGATACACGTGAAACTAAAGCCGATCCTGGGTGCCTAGGGTGCCTGTCATCCAATCCGCACTGAATTTCATTTCTAGCACATAGCCAAAAAATCGCCCCATTGACTTACATTGGAGTGCAGAAAAGGTCATTTTTTCTCGGTCCCTTTAAGAGGTAGGAGTTAAACAAGCTTAGGTCTGCGGTGCCCAGGGGGGACCCCATCCAGCCCGCACTGAGTTTCATTCCTACCACCTTAGGAAAAAAAGTCATTATTTTGAGGCTTAGAAGTCATTTCTGCAATTCCCATAGAAAATCAACGGCGTCTCTATTCAATTGTGTGGAGCGCATATCAGGTGGGTTTTCTCTGCCGGCTTAAGAGATACACGTGAAACTAAAGCCGATCCTGGGTGCCTAGGGTGCCTGTCATCCAATCCGCACTGAATTTCATTTCTAGCACATAGCCAAAAAATCGCCCCATTGACTTACATTGGAGTGCAGAAAAGGTCATTTTTTCTCGGTCCCTTTAAGAGGTAGGAGTTAAACAAGCTTAGGTCTGCGGTGCCCAGGGGGGACCCCATCCAGCCCGCACTGAGTTTCATTCCTACCACCTTAGGAAAAAAAGTCATTATTTTGAGGCTTAGAAGTCATTTCTGCAATTCCCATAGAAAATCAACGGCGTCTCTATTCAATTGTGTGGAGCGCATATCAGGTGGGTTTTCTCTGCCGGCTTAAGAGATACACGTGAAACTAAAGCCGATCCTGGGTGCCTAGGGTGCCTGTCATCCAATCCGCACTGAATTTCATTTCTAGCACATAGCCAAAAAATCGCCCCATTGACTTACATTGGAGTGCAGAAAAGGTCATTTTTTCTCGGTCCCTTTAAGAGGTAGGAGTTAAACAAGCTTAGGTCTGCGGTGCCCAGGGGGGACCCCATCCAGCCCGCACTGAGTTTCATTCCTACCACCTTAGGAAAAAAAGTCATTATTTTGAGGCTTAGAAGTCATTTCTGCAATTCCCATAGAAAATCAACGGCGTCTCTATTCAATTGTGTGGAGCGCATATCAGGTGGGTTTTCTCTGCCGGCTTAAGAGATACACGTGAAACTAAAGCCGATCCTGGGTGCCTAGGGTGCCTGTCATCCAATCCGCACTGAATTTCATTTCTAGCACATAGCCAAAAAATCGCCCCATTGACTTACATTGGAGTGCAGAAAAGGTCATTTTTTCTCGGTCCCTTTAAGAGGTAGGAGTTAAACAAGCTTAGGTCTGCGGTGCCCAGGGGGGACCCCATCCAGCCCGCACTGAGTTTCATTCCTACCACCTTAGGAAAAAAAGTCATTATTTTGAGGCTTAGAAGTCATTTCTGCAATTCCCATAGAAAATCAACGGCGTCTCTATTCAATTGTGTGGAGCGCATATCAGGTGGGTTTTCTCTGCCGGCTTAAGAGATACACGTGAAACTAAAGCCGATCCTGGGTGCCTAGGGTGCCTGTCATCCAATCCGCACTGAATTTCATTTCTAGCACATAGCCAAAAAATCGCCCCATTGACTTACATTGGAGTGCAGAAAAGGTCATTTTTTCTCGGTCCCTTTAAGAGGTAGGAGTTAAACAAGCTTAGGTCTGCGGTGCCCAGGGGGGACCCCATCCAGCCCGCACTGAGTTTCATTCCTACCACCTTAGGAAAAAAAGTCATTATTTTGAGGCTTAGAAGTCATTTCTGCAATTCCCATAGAAAATCAACGGCGTCTCTATTCAATTGTGTGGAGCGCATATCAGGTGGGTTTTCTCTGCCGGCTTAAGAGATACACGTGAAACTAAAGCCGATCCTGGGTGCCTAGGGTGCCTGTCATCCAATCCGCACTGAATTTCATTTCTAGCACATAGCCAAAAAATCGCCCCATTGACTTACATTGGAGTGCAGAAAAGGTCATTTTTTCTCGGTCCCTTTAAGAGGTAGGAGTTAAACAAGCTTAGGTCTGCGGTGCCCAGGGGGGACCCCATCCAGCCCGCACTGAGTTTCATTCCTACCACCTTAGGAAAAAAAGTCATTATTTTGAGGCTTAGAAGTCATTTCTGCAATTCCCATAGAAAATCAACGGCGTCTCTATTCAATTGTGTGGAGCGCATATCAGGTGGGTTTTCTCTGCCGGCTTAAGAGATACACGTGAAACTAAAGCCGATCCTGGGTGCCTAGGGTGCCTGTCATCCAATCCGCACTGAATTTCATTTCTAGCACATAGCCAAAAAATCGCCCCATTGACTTACATTGGAGTGCAGAAAAGGTCATTTTTTCTCGGTCCCTTTAAGAGGTAGGAGTTAAACAAGCTTAGGTCTGCGGTGCCCAGGGGGGACCCCATCCAGCCCGCACTGAGTTTCATTCCTACCACCTTAGGAAAAAAAGTCATTATTTTGAGGCTTAGAAGTCATTTCTGCAATTCCCATAGAAAATCAACGGCGTCTCTATTCAATTGTGTGGAGCGCATATCAGGTGGGTTTTCTCTGCCGGCTTAAGAGATACACGTGAAACTAAAGCCGATCCTGGGTGCCTAGGGTGCCTGTCATCCAATCCGCACTGAATTTCATTTCTAGCACATAGCCAAAAAATCGCCCCATTGACTTACATTGGAGTGCAGAAAAGGTCATTTTTTCTCGGTCCCTTTAAGAGGTAGGAGTTAAACAAGCTTAGGTCTGCGGTGCCCAGGGGGGACCCCATCCAGCCCGCACTGAGTTTCATTCCTACCACCTTAGGAAAAAAAGTCATTATTTTGAGGCTTAGAAGTCATTTCTGCAATTCCCATAGAAAATCAACGGCGTCTCTATTCAATTGTGTGGAGCGCATATCAGGTGGGTTTTCTCTGCCGGCTTAAGAGATACACGTGAAACTAAAGCCGATCCTGGGTGCCTAGGGTGCCTGTCATCCAATCCGCACTGAATTTCATTTCTAGCACATAGCCAAAAAATCGCCCCATTGACTTACATTGGAGTGCAGAAAAGGTCATTTTTTCTCGGTCCCTTTAAGAGGTAGGAGTTAAACAAGCTTAGGTCTGCGGTGCCCAGGGGGGACCCCATCCAGCCCGCACTGAGTTTCATTCCTACCACCTTAGGAAAAAAAGTCATTATTTTGAGGCTTAGAAGTCATTTCTGCAATTCCCATAGAAAATCAACGGCGTCTCTATTCAATTGTGTGGAGCGCATATCAGGTGGGTTTTCTCTGCCGGCTTAAGAGATACACGTGAAACTAAAGCCGATCCTGGGTGCCTAGGGTGCCTGTCATCCAATCCGCACTGAATTTCATTTCTAGCACATAGCCAAAAAATCGCCCCATTGACTTACATTGGAGTGCAGAAAAGGTCATTTTTTCTCGGTCCCTTTAAGAGGTAGGAGTTAAACAAGCTTAGGTCTGCGGTGCCCAGGGGGGACCCCATCCAGCCCGCACTGAGTTTCATTCCTACCACCTTAGGAAAAAAAGTCATTATTTTGAGGCTTAGAAGTCATTTCTGCAATTCCCATAGAAAATCAACGGCGTCTCTATTCAATTGTGTGGAGCGCATATCAGGTGGGTTTTCTCTGCCGGCTTAAGAGATACACGTGAAACTAAAGCCGATCCTGGGTGCCTAGGGTGCCTGTCATCCAATCCGCACTGAATTTCATTTCTAGCACATAGCCAAAAAATCGCCCCATTGACTTACATTGGAGTGCAGAAAAGGTCATTTTTTCTCGGTCCCTTTAAGAGGTAGGAGTTAAACAAGCTTAGGTCTGCGGTGCCCAGGGGGGACCCCATCCAGCCCGCACTGAGTTTCATTCCTACCACCTTAGGAAAAAAAGTCATTATTTTGAGGCTTAGAAGTCATTTCTGCAATTCCCATAGAAAATCAACGGCGTCTCTATTCAATTGTGTGGAGCGCATATCAGGTGGGTTTTCTCTGCCGGCTTAAGAGATACACGTGAAACTAAAGCCGATCCTGGGTGCCTAGGGTGCCTGTCATCCAATCCGCACTGAATTTCATTTCTAGCACATAGCCAAAAAATCGCCCCATTGACTTACATTGGAGTGCAGAAAAGGTCATTTTTTCTCGGTCCCTTTAAGAGGTAGGAGTTAAACAAGCTTAGGTCTGCGGTGCCCAGGGGGGACCCCATCCAGCCCGCACTGAGTTTCATTCCTACCACCTTAGGAAAAAAAGTCATTATTTTGAGGCTTAGAAGTCATTTCTGCAATTCCCATAGAAAATCAACGGCGTCTCTATTCAATTGTGTGGAGCGCATATCAGGTGGGTTTTCTCTGCCGGCTTAAGAGATACACGTGAAACTAAAGCCGATCCTGGGTGCCTAGGGTGCCTGTCATCCAATCCGCACTGAATTTCATTTCTAGCACATAGCCAAAAAATCGCCCCATTGACTTACATTGGAGTGCAGAAAAGGTCATTTTTTCTCGGTCCCTTTAAGAGGTAGGAGTTAAACAAGCTTAGGTCTGCGGTGCCCAGGGGGGACCCCATCCAGCCCGCACTGAGTTTCATTCCTACCACCTTAGGAAAAAAAGTCATTATTTTGAGGCTTAGAAGTCATTTCTGCAATTCCCATAGAAAATCAACGGCGTCTCTATTCAATTGTGTGGAGCGCATATCAGGTGGGTTTTCTCTGCCGGCTTAAGAGATACACGTGAAACTAAAGCCGATCCTGGGTGCCTAGGGTGCCTGTCATCCAATCCGCACTGAATTTCATTTCTAGCACATAGCCAAAAAATCGCCCCATTGACTTACATTGGAGTGCAGAAAAGGTCATTTTTTCTCGGTCCCTTTAAGAGGTAGGAGTTAAACAAGCTTAGGTCTGCGGTGCCCAGGGGGGACCCCATCCAGCCCGCACTGAGTTTCATTCCTACCACCTTAGGAAAAAAAGTCATTATTTTGAGGCTTAGAAGTCATTTCTGCAATTCCCATAGAAAATCAACGGCGTCTCTATTCAATTGTGTGGAGCGCATATCAGGTGGGTTTTCTCTGCCGGCTTAAGAGATACACGTGAAACTAAAGCCGATCCTGGGTGCCTAGGGTGCCTGTCATCCAATCCGCACTGAATTTCATTTCTAGCACATAGCCAAAAAATCGCCCCATTGACTTACATTGGAGTGCAGAAAAGGTCATTTTTTCTCGGTCCCTTTAAGAGGTAGGAGTTAAACAAGCTTAGGTCTGCGGTGCCCAGGGGGGACCCCATCCAGCCCGCACTGAGTTTCATTCCTACCACCTTAGGAAAAAAAGTCATTATTTTGAGGCTTAGAAGTCATTTCTGCAATTCCCATAGAAAATCAACGGCGTCTCTATTCAATTGTGTGGAGCGCATATCAGGTGGGTTTTCTCTGCCGGCTTAAGAGATACACGTGAAACTAAAGCCGATCCTGGGTGCCTAGGGTGCCTGTCATCCAATCCGCACTGAATTTCATTTCTAGCACATAGCCAAAAAATCGCCCCATTGACTTACATTGGAGTGCAGAAAAGGTCATTTTTTCTCGGTCCCTTTAAGAGGTAGGAGTTAAACAAGCTTAGGTCTGCGGTGCCCAGGGGGGACCCCATCCAGCCCGCACTGAGTTTCATTCCTACCACCTTAGGAAAAAAAGTCATTATTTTGAGGCTTAGAAGTCATTTCTGCAATTCCCATAGAAAATCAACGGCGTCTCTATTCAATTGTGTGGAGCGCATATCAGGTGGGTTTTCTCTGCCGGCTTAAGAGATACACGTGAAACTAAAGCCGATCCTGGGTGCCTAGGGTGCCTGTCATCCAATCCGCACTGAATTTCATTTCTAGCACATAGCCAAAAAATCGCCCCATTGACTTACATTGGAGTGCAGAAAAGGTCATTTTTTCTCGGTCCCTTTAAGAGGTAGGAGTTAAACAAGCTTAGGTCTGCGGTGCCCAGGGGGGACCCCATCCAGCCCGCACTGAGTTTCATTCCTACCACCTTAGGAAAAAAAGTCATTATTTTGAGGCTTAGAAGTCATTTCTGCAATTCCCATAGAAAATCAACGGCGTCTCTATTCAATTGTGTGGAGCGCATATCAGGTGGGTTTTCTCTGCCGGCTTAAGAGATACACGTGAAACTAAAGCCGATCCTGGGTGCCTAGGGTGCCTGTCATCCAATCCGCACTGAATTTCATTTCTAGCACATAGCCAAAAAATCGCCCCATTGACTTACATTGGAGTGCAGAAAAGGTCATTTTTTCTCGGTCCCTTTAAGAGGTAGGAGTTAAACAAGCTTAGGTCTGCGGTGCCCAGGGGGGACCCCATCCAGCCCGCACTGAGTTTCATTCCTACCACCTTAGGAAAAAAAGTCATTATTTTGAGGCTTAGAAGTCATTTCTGCAATTCCCATAGAAAATCAACGGCGTCTCTATTCAATTGTGTGGAGCGCATATCAGGTGGGTTTTCTCTGCCGGCTTAAGAGATACACGTGAAACTAAAGCCGATCCTGGGTGCCTAGGGTGCCTGTCATCCAATCCGCACTGAATTTCATTTCTAGCACATAGCCAAAAAATCGCCCCATTGACTTACATTGGAGTGCAGAAAAGGTCATTTTTTCTCGGTCCCTTTAAGAGGTAGGAGTTAAACAAGCTTAGGTCTGCGGTGCCCAGGGGGGACCCCATCCAGCCCGCACTGAGTTTCATTCCTACCACCTTAGGAAAAAAAGTCATTATTTTGAGGCTTAGAAGTCATTTCTGCAATTCCCATAGAAAATCAACGGCGTCTCTATTCAATTGTGTGGAGCGCATATCAGGTGGGTTTTCTCTGCCGGCTTAAGAGATACACGTGAAACTAAAGCCGATCCTGGGTGCCTAGGGTGCCTGTCATCCAATCCGCACTGAATTTCATTTCTAGCACATAGCCAAAAAATCGCCCCATTGACTTACATTGGAGTGCAGAAAAGGTCATTTTTTCTCGGTCCCTTTAAGAGGTAGGAGTTAAACAAGCTTAGGTCTGCGGTGCCCAGGGGGGACCCCATCCAGCCCGCACTGAGTTTCATTCCTACCACCTTAGGAAAAAAAGTCATTATTTTGAGGCTTAGAAGTCATTTCTGCAATTCCCATAGAAAATCAACGGCGTCTCTATTCAATTGTGTGGAGCGCATATCAGGTGGGTTTTCTCTGCCGGCTTAAGAGATACACGTGAAACTAAAGCCGATCCTGGGTGCCTAGGGTGCCTGTCATCCAATCCGCACTGAATTTCATTTCTAGCACATAGCCAAAAAATCGCCCCATTGACTTACATTGGAGTGCAGAAAAGGTCATTTTTTCTCGGTCCCTTTAAGAGGTAGGAGTTAAACAAGCTTAGGTCTGCGGTGCCCAGGGGGGACCCCATCCAGCCCGCACTGAGTTTCATTCCTACCACCTTAGGAAAAAAAGTCATTATTTTGAGGCTTAGAAGTCATTTCTGCAATTCCCATAGAAAATCAACGGCGTCTCTATTCAATTGTGTGGAGCGCATATCAGGTGGGTTTTCTCTGCCGGCTTAAGAGATACACGTGAAACTAAAGCCGATCCTGGGTGCCTAGGGTGCCTGTCATCCAATCCGCACTGAATTTCATTTCTAGCACATAGCCAAAAAATCGCCCCATTGACTTACATTGGAGTGCAGAAAAGGTCATTTTTTCTCGGTCCCTTTAAGAGGTAGGAGTTAAACAAGCTTAGGTCTGCGGTGCCCAGGGGGGACCCCATCCAGCCCGCACTGAGTTTCATTCCTACCACCTTAGGAAAAAAAGTCATTATTTTGAGGCTTAGAAGTCATTTCTGCAATTCCCATAGAAAATCAACGGCGTCTCTATTCAATTGTGTGGAGCGCATATCAGGTGGGTTTTCTCTGCCGGCTTAAGAGATACACGTGAAACTAAAGCCGATCCTGGGTGCCTAGGGTGCCTGTCATCCAATCCGCACTGAATTTCATTTCTAGCACATAGCCAAAAAATCGCCCCATTGACTTACATTGGAGTGCAGAAAAGGTCATTTTTTCTCGGTCCCTTTAAGAGGTAGGAGTTAAACAAGCTTAGGTCTGCGGTGCCCAGGGGGGACCCCATCCAGCCCGCACTGAGTTTCATTCCTACCACCTTAGGAAAAAAAGTCATTATTTTGAGGCTTAGAAGTCATTTCTGCAATTCCCATAGAAAATCAACGGCGTCTCTATTCAATTGTGTGGAGCGCATATCAGGTGGGTTTTCTCTGCCGGCTTAAGAGATACACGTGAAACTAAAGCCGATCCTGGGTGCCTAGGGTGCCTGTCATCCAATCCGCACTGAATTTCATTTCTAGCACATAGCCAAAAAATCGCCCCATTGACTTACATTGGAGTGCAGAAAAGGTCATTTTTTCTCGGTCCCTTTAAGAGGTAGGAGTTAAACAAGCTTAGGTCTGCGGTGCCCAGGGGGGACCCCATCCAGCCCGCACTGAGTTTCATTCCTACCACCTTAGGAAAAAAAGTCATTATTTTGAGGCTTAGAAGTCATTTCTGCAATTCCCATAGAAAATCAACGGCGTCTCTATTCAATTGTGTGGAGCGCATATCAGGTGGGTTTTCTCTGCCGGCTTAAGAGATACACGTGAAACTAAAGCCGATCCTGGGTGCCTAGGGTGCCTGTCATCCAATCCGCACTGAATTTCATTTCTAGCACATAGCCAAAAAATCGCCCCATTGACTTACATTGGAGTGCAGAAAAGGTCATTTTTTCTCGGTCCCTTTAAGAGGTAGGAGTTAAACAAGCTTAGGTCTGCGGTGCCCAGGGGGGACCCCATCCAGCCCGCACTGAGTTTCATTCCTACCACCTTAGGAAAAAAAGTCATTATTTTGAGGCTTAGAAGTCATTTCTGCAATTCCCATAGAAAATCAACGGCGTCTCTATTCAATTGTGTGGAGCGCATATCAGGTGGGTTTTCTCTGCCGGCTTAAGAGATACACGTGAAACTAAAGCCGATCCTGGGTGCCTAGGGTGCCTGTCATCCAATCCGCACTGAATTTCATTTCTAGCACATAGCCAAAAAATCGCCCCATTGACTTACATTGGAGTGCAGAAAAGGTCATTTTTTCTCGGTCCCTTTAAGAGGTAGGAGTTAAACAAGCTTAGGTCTGCGGTGCCCAGGGGGGACCCCATCCAGCCCGCACTGAGTTTCATTCCTACCACCTTAGGAAAAAAAGTCATTATTTTGAGGCTTAGAAGTCATTTCTGCAATTCCCATAGAAAATCAACGGCGTCTCTATTCAATTGTGTGGAGCGCATATCAGGTGGGTTTTCTCTGCCGGCTTAAGAGATACACGTGAAACTAAAGCCGATCCTGGGTGCCTAGGGTGCCTGTCATCCAATCCGCACTGAATTTCATTTCTAGCACATAGCCAAAAAATCGCCCCATTGACTTACATTGGAGTGCAGAAAAGGTCATTTTTTCTCGGTCCCTTTAAGAGGTAGGAGTTAAACAAGCTTAGGTCTGCGGTGCCCAGGGGGGACCCCATCCAGCCCGCACTGAGTTTCATTCCTACCACCTTAGGAAAAAAAGTCATTATTTTGAGGCTTAGAAGTCATTTCTGCAATTCCCATAGAAAATCAACGGCGTCTCTATTCAATTGTGTGGAGCGCATATCAGGTGGGTTTTCTCTGCCGGCTTAAGAGATACACGTGAAACTAAAGCCGATCCTGGGTGCCTAGGGTGCCTGTCATCCAATCCGCACTGAATTTCATTTCTAGCACATAGCCAAAAAATCGCCCCATTGACTTACATTGGAGTGCAGAAAAGGTCATTTTTTCTCGGTCCCTTTAAGAGGTAGGAGTTAAACAAGCTTAGGTCTGCGGTGCCCAGGGGGGACCCCATCCAGCCCGCACTGAGTTTCATTCCTACCACCTTAGGAAAAAAAGTCATTATTTTGAGGCTTAGAAGTCATTTCTGCAATTCCCATAGAAAATCAACGGCGTCTCTATTCAATTGTGTGGAGCGCATATCAGGTGGGTTTTCTCTGCCGGCTTAAGAGATACACGTGAAACTAAAGCCGATCCTGGGTGCCTAGGGTGCCTGTCATCCAATCCGCACTGAATTTCATTTCTAGCACATAGCCAAAAAATCGCCCCATTGACTTACATTGGAGTGCAGAAAAGGTCATTTTTTCTCGGTCCCTTTAAGAGGTAGGAGTTAAACAAGCTTAGGTCTGCGGTGCCCAGGGGGGACCCCATCCAGCCCGCACTGAGTTTCATTCCTACCACCTTAGGAAAAAAAGTCATTATTTTGAGGCTTAGAAGTCATTTCTGCAATTCCCATAGAAAATCAACGGCGTCTCTATTCAATTGTGTGGAGCGCATATCAGGTGGGTTTTCTCTGCCGGCTTAAGAGATACACGTGAAACTAAAGCCGATCCTGGGTGCCTAGGGTGCCTGTCATCCAATCCGCACTGAATTTCATTTCTAGCACATAGCCAAAAAATCGCCCCATTGACTTACATTGGAGTGCAGAAAAGGTCATTTTTTCTCGGTCCCTTTAAGAGGTAGGAGTTAAACAAGCTTAGGTCTGCGGTGCCCAGGGGGGACCCCATCCAGCCCGCACTGAGTTTCATTCCTACCACCTTAGGAAAAAAAGTCATTATTTTGAGGCTTAGAAGTCATTTCTGCAATTCCCATAGAAAATCAACGGCGTCTCTATTCAATTGTGTGGAGCGCATATCAGGTGGGTTTTCTCTGCCGGCTTAAGAGATACACGTGAAACTAAAGCCGATCCTGGGTGCCTAGGGTGCCTGTCATCCAATCCGCACTGAATTTCATTTCTAGCACATAGCCAAAAAATCGCCCCATTGACTTACATTGGAGTGCAGAAAAGGTCATTTTTTCTCGGTCCCTTTAAGAGGTAGGAGTTAAACAAGCTTAGGTCTGCGGTGCCCAGGGGGGACCCCATCCAGCCCGCACTGAGTTTCATTCCTACCACCTTAGGAAAAAAAGTCATTATTTTGAGGCTTAGAAGTCATTTCTGCAATTCCCATAGAAAATCAACGGCGTCTCTATTCAATTGTGTGGAGCGCATATCAGGTGGGTTTTCTCTGCCGGCTTAAGAGATACACGTGAAACTAAAGCCGATCCTGGGTGCCTAGGGTGCCTGTCATCCAATCCGCACTGAATTTCATTTCTAGCACATAGCCAAAAAATCGCCCCATTGACTTACATTGGAGTGCAGAAAAGGTCATTTTTTCTCGGTCCCTTTAAGAGGTAGGAGTTAAACAAGCTTAGGTCTGCGGTGCCCAGGGGGGACCCCATCCAGCCCGCACTGAGTTTCATTCCTACCACCTTAGGAAAAAAAGTCATTATTTTGAGGCTTAGAAGTCATTTCTGCAATTCCCATAGAAAATCAACGGCGTCTCTATTCAATTGTGTGGAGCGCATATCAGGTGGGTTTTCTCTGCCGGCTTAAGAGATACACGTGAAACTAAAGCCGATCCTGGGTGCCTAGGGTGCCTGTCATCCAATCCGCACTGAATTTCATTTCTAGCACATAGCCAAAAAATCGCCCCATTGACTTACATTGGAGTGCAGAAAAGGTCATTTTTTCTCGGTCCCTTTAAGAGGTAGGAGTTAAACAAGCTTAGGTCTGCGGTGCCCAGGGGGGACCCCATCCAGCCCGCACTGAGTTTCATTCCTACCACCTTAGGAAAAAAAGTCATTATTTTGAGGCTTAGAAGTCATTTCTGCAATTCCCATAGAAAATCAACGGCGTCTCTATTCAATTGTGTGGAGCGCATATCAGGTGGGTTTTCTCTGCCGGCTTAAGAGATACACGTGAAACTAAAGCCGATCCTGGGTGCCTAGGGTGCCTGTCATCCAATCCGCACTGAATTTCATTTCTAGCACATAGCCAAAAAATCGCCCCATTGACTTACATTGGAGTGCAGAAAAGGTCATTTTTTCTCGGTCCCTTTAAGAGGTAGGAGTTAAACAAGCTTAGGTCTGCGGTGCCCAGGGGGGACCCCATCCAGCCCGCACTGAGTTTCATTCCTACCACCTTAGGAAAAAAAGTCATTATTTTGAGGCTTAGAAGTCATTTCTGCAATTCCCATAGAAAATCAACGGCGTCTCTATTCAATTGTGTGGAGCGCATATCAGGTGGGTTTTCTCTGCCGGCTTAAGAGATACACGTGAAACTAAAGCCGATCCTGGGTGCCTAGGGTGCCTGTCATCCAATCCGCACTGAATTTCATTTCTAGCACATAGCCAAAAAATCGCCCCATTGACTTACATTGGAGTGCAGAAAAGGTCATTTTTTCTCGGTCCCTTTAAGAGGTAGGAGTTAAACAAGCTTAGGTCTGCGGTGCCCAGGGGGGACCCCATCCAGCCCGCACTGAGTTTCATTCCTACCACCTTAGGAAAAAAAGTCATTATTTTGAGGCTTAGAAGTCATTTCTGCAATTCCCATAGAAAATCAACGGCGTCTCTATTCAATTGTGTGGAGCGCATATCAGGTGGGTTTTCTCTGCCGGCTTAAGAGATACACGTGAAACTAAAGCCGATCCTGGGTGCCTAGGGTGCCTGTCATCCAATCCGCACTGAATTTCATTTCTAGCACATAGCCAAAAAATCGCCCCATTGACTTACATTGGAGTGCAGAAAAGGTCATTTTTTCTCGGTCCCTTTAAGAGGTAGGAGTTAAACAAGCTTAGGTCTGCGGTGCCCAGGGGGGACCCCATCCAGCCCGCACTGAGTTTCATTCCTACCACCTTAGGAAAAAAAGTCATTATTTTGAGGCTTAGAAGTCATTTCTGCAATTCCCATAGAAAATCAACGGCGTCTCTATTCAATTGTGTGGAGCGCATATCAGGTGGGTTTTCTCTGCCGGCTTAAGAGATACACGTGAAACTAAAGCCGATCCTGGGTGCCTAGGGTGCCTGTCATCCAATCCGCACTGAATTTCATTTCTAGCACATAGCCAAAAAATCGCCCCATTGACTTACATTGGAGTGCAGAAAAGGTCATTTTTTCTCGGTCCCTTTAAGAGGTAGGAGTTAAACAAGCTTAGGTCTGCGGTGCCCAGGGGGGACCCCATCCAGCCCGCACTGAGTTTCATTCCTACCACCTTAGGAAAAAAAGTCATTATTTTGAGGCTTAGAAGTCATTTCTGCAATTCCCATAGAAAATCAACGGCGTCTCTATTCAATTGTGTGGAGCGCATATCAGGTGGGTTTTCTCTGCCGGCTTAAGAGATACACGTGAAACTAAAGCCGATCCTGGGTGCCTAGGGTGCCTGTCATCCAATCCGCACTGAATTTCATTTCTAGCACATAGCCAAAAAATCGCCCCATTGACTTACATTGGAGTGCAGAAAAGGTCATTTTTTCTCGGTCCCTTTAAGAGGTAGGAGTTAAACAAGCTTAGGTCTGCGGTGCCCAGGGGGGACCCCATCCAGCCCGCACTGAGTTTCATTCCTACCACCTTAGGAAAAAAAGTCATTATTTTGAGGCTTAGAAGTCATTTCTGCAATTCCCATAGAAAATCAACGGCGTCTCTATTCAATTGTGTGGAGCGCATATCAGGTGGGTTTTCTCTGCCGGCTTAAGAGATACACGTGAAACTAAAGCCGATCCTGGGTGCCTAGGGTGCCTGTCATCCAATCCGCACTGAATTTCATTTCTAGCACATAGCCAAAAAATCGCCCCATTGACTTACATTGGAGTGCAGAAAAGGTCATTTTTTCTCGGTCCCTTTAAGAGGTAGGAGTTAAACAAGCTTAGGTCTGCGGTGCCCAGGGGGGACCCCATCCAGCCCGCACTGAGTTTCATTCCTACCACCTTAGGAAAAAAAGTCATTATTTTGAGGCTTAGAAGTCATTTCTGCAATTCCCATAGAAAATCAACGGCGTCTCTATTCAATTGTGTGGAGCGCATATCAGGTGGGTTTTCTCTGCCGGCTTAAGAGATACACGTGAAACTAAAGCCGATCCTGGGTGCCTAGGGTGCCTGTCATCCAATCCGCACTGAATTTCATTTCTAGCACATAGCCAAAAAATCGCCCCATTGACTTACATTGGAGTGCAGAAAAGGTCATTTTTTCTCGGTCCCTTTAAGAGGTAGGAGTTAAACAAGCTTAGGTCTGCGGTGCCCAGGGGGGACCCCATCCAGCCCGCACTGAGTTTCATTCCTACCACCTTAGGAAAAAAAGTCATTATTTTGAGGCTTAGAAGTCATTTCTGCAATTCCCATAGAAAATCAACGGCGTCTCTATTCAATTGTGTGGAGCGCATATCAGGTGGGTTTTCTCTGCCGGCTTAAGAGATACACGTGAAACTAAAGCCGATCCTGGGTGCCTAGGGTGCCTGTCATCCAATCCGCACTGAATTTCATTTCTAGCACATAGCCAAAAAATCGCCCCATTGACTTACATTGGAGTGCAGAAAAGGTCATTTTTTCTCGGTCCCTTTAAGAGGTAGGAGTTAAACAAGCTTAGGTCTGCGGTGCCCAGGGGGGACCCCATCCAGCCCGCACTGAGTTTCATTCCTACCACCTTAGGAAAAAAAGTCATTATTTTGAGGCTTAGAAGTCATTTCTGCAATTCCCATAGAAAATCAACGGCGTCTCTATTCAATTGTGTGGAGCGCATATCAGGTGGGTTTTCTCTGCCGGCTTAAGAGATACACGTGAAACTAAAGCCGATCCTGGGTGCCTAGGGTGCCTGTCATCCAATCCGCACTGAATTTCATTTCTAGCACATAGCCAAAAAATCGCCCCATTGACTTACATTGGAGTGCAGAAAAGGTCATTTTTTCTCGGTCCCTTTAAGAGGTAGGAGTTAAACAAGCTTAGGTCTGCGGTGCCCAGGGGGGACCCCATCCAGCCCGCACTGAGTTTCATTCCTACCACCTTAGGAAAAAAAGTCATTATTTTGAGGCTTAGAAGTCATTTCTGCAATTCCCATAGAAAATCAACGGCGTCTCTATTCAATTGTGTGGAGCGCATATCAGGTGGGTTTTCTCTGCCGGCTTAAGAGATACACGTGAAACTAAAGCCGATCCTGGGTGCCTAGGGTGCCTGTCATCCAATCCGCACTGAATTTCATTTCTAGCACATAGCCAAAAAATCGCCCCATTGACTTACATTGGAGTGCAGAAAAGGTCATTTTTTCTCGGTCCCTTTAAGAGGTAGGAGTTAAACAAGCTTAGGTCTGCGGTGCCCAGGGGGGACCCCATCCAGCCCGCACTGAGTTTCATTCCTACCACCTTAGGAAAAAAAGTCATTATTTTGAGGCTTAGAAGTCATTTCTGCAATTCCCATAGAAAATCAACGGCGTCTCTATTCAATTGTGTGGAGCGCATATCAGGTGGGTTTTCTCTGCCGGCTTAAGAGATACACGTGAAACTAAAGCCGATCCTGGGTGCCTAGGGTGCCTGTCATCCAATCCGCACTGAATTTCATTTCTAGCACATAGCCAAAAAATCGCCCCATTGACTTACATTGGAGTGCAGAAAAGGTCATTTTTTCTCGGTCCCTTTAAGAGGTAGGAGTTAAACAAGCTTAGGTCTGCGGTGCCCAGGGGGGACCCCATCCAGCCCGCACTGAGTTTCATTCCTACCACCTTAGGAAAAAAAGTCATTATTTTGAGGCTTAGAAGTCATTTCTGCAATTCCCATAGAAAATCAACGGCGTCTCTATTCAATTGTGTGGAGCGCATATCAGGTGGGTTTTCTCTGCCGGCTTAAGAGATACACGTGAAACTAAAGCCGATCCTGGGTGCCTAGGGTGCCTGTCATCCAATCCGCACTGAATTTCATTTCTAGCACATAGCCAAAAAATCGCCCCATTGACTTACATTGGAGTGCAGAAAAGGTCATTTTTTCTCGGTCCCTTTAAGAGGTAGGAGTTAAACAAGCTTAGGTCTGCGGTGCCCAGGGGGGACCCCATCCAGCCCGCACTGAGTTTCATTCCTACCACCTTAGGAAAAAAAGTCATTATTTTGAGGCTTAGAAGTCATTTCTGCAATTCCCATAGAAAATCAACGGCGTCTCTATTCAATTGTGTGGAGCGCATATCAGGTGGGTTTTCTCTGCCGGCTTAAGAGATACACGTGAAACTAAAGCCGATCCTGGGTGCCTAGGGTGCCTGTCATCCAATCCGCACTGAATTTCATTTCTAGCACATAGCCAAAAAATCGCCCCATTGACTTACATTGGAGTGCAGAAAAGGTCATTTTTTCTCGGTCCCTTTAAGAGGTAGGAGTTAAACAAGCTTAGGTCTGCGGTGCCCAGGGGGGACCCCATCCAGCCCGCACTGAGTTTCATTCCTACCACCTTAGGAAAAAAAGTCATTATTTTGAGGCTTAGAAGTCATTTCTGCAATTCCCATAGAAAATCAACGGCGTCTCTATTCAATTGTGTGGAGCGCATATCAGGTGGGTTTTCTCTGCCGGCTTAAGAGATACACGTGAAACTAAAGCCGATCCTGGGTGCCTAGGGTGCCTGTCATCCAATCCGCACTGAATTTCATTTCTAGCACATAGCCAAAAAATCGCCCCATTGACTTACATTGGAGTGCAGAAAAGGTCATTTTTTCTCGGTCCCTTTAAGAGGTAGGAGTTAAACAAGCTTAGGTCTGCGGTGCCCAGGGGGGACCCCATCCAGCCCGCACTGAGTTTCATTCCTACCACCTTAGGAAAAAAAGTCATTATTTTGAGGCTTAGAAGTCATTTCTGCAATTCCCATAGAAAATCAACGGCGTCTCTATTCAATTGTGTGGAGCGCATATCAGGTGGGTTTTCTCTGCCGGCTTAAGAGATACACGTGAAACTAAAGCCGATCCTGGGTGCCTAGGGTGCCTGTCATCCAATCCGCACTGAATTTCATTTCTAGCACATAGCCAAAAAATCGCCCCATTGACTTACATTGGAGTGCAGAAAAGGTCATTTTTTCTCGGTCCCTTTAAGAGGTAGGAGTTAAACAAGCTTAGGTCTGCGGTGCCCAGGGGGGACCCCATCCAGCCCGCACTGAGTTTCATTCCTACCACCTTAGGAAAAAAAGTCATTATTTTGAGGCTTAGAAGTCATTTCTGCAATTCCCATAGAAAATCAACGGCGTCTCTATTCAATTGTGTGGAGCGCATATCAGGTGGGTTTTCTCTGCCGGCTTAAGAGATACACGTGAAACTAAAGCCGATCCTGGGTGCCTAGGGTGCCTGTCATCCAATCCGCACTGAATTTCATTTCTAGCACATAGCCAAAAAATCGCCCCATTGACTTACATTGGAGTGCAGAAAAGGTCATTTTTTCTCGGTCCCTTTAAGAGGTAGGAGTTAAACAAGCTTAGGTCTGCGGTGCCCAGGGGGGACCCCATCCAGCCCGCACTGAGTTTCATTCCTACCACCTTAGGAAAAAAAGTCATTATTTTGAGGCTTAGAAGTCATTTCTGCAATTCCCATAGAAAATCAACGGCGTCTCTATTCAATTGTGTGGAGCGCATATCAGGTGGGTTTTCTCTGCCGGCTTAAGAGATACACGTGAAACTAAAGCCGATCCTGGGTGCCTAGGGTGCCTGTCATCCAATCCGCACTGAATTTCATTTCTAGCACATAGCCAAAAAATCGCCCCATTGACTTACATTGGAGTGCAGAAAAGGTCATTTTTTCTCGGTCCCTTTAAGAGGTAGGAGTTAAACAAGCTTAGGTCTGCGGTGCCCAGGGGGGACCCCATCCAGCCCGCACTGAGTTTCATTCCTACCACCTTAGGAAAAAAAGTCATTATTTTGAGGCTTAGAAGTCATTTCTGCAATTCCCATAGAAAATCAACGGCGTCTCTATTCAATTGTGTGGAGCGCATATCAGGTGGGTTTTCTCTGCCGGCTTAAGAGATACACGTGAAACTAAAGCCGATCCTGGGTGCCTAGGGTGCCTGTCATCCAATCCGCACTGAATTTCATTTCTAGCACATAGCCAAAAAATCGCCCCATTGACTTACATTGGAGTGCAGAAAAGGTCATTTTTTCTCGGTCCCTTTAAGAGGTAGGAGTTAAACAAGCTTAGGTCTGCGGTGCCCAGGGGGGACCCCATCCAGCCCGCACTGAGTTTCATTCCTACCACCTTAGGAAAAAAAGTCATTATTTTGAGGCTTAGAAGTCATTTCTGCAATTCCCATAGAAAATCAACGGCGTCTCTATTCAATTGTGTGGAGCGCATATCAGGTGGGTTTTCTCTGCCGGCTTAAGAGATACACGTGAAACTAAAGCCGATCCTGGGTGCCTAGGGTGCCTGTCATCCAATCCGCACTGAATTTCATTTCTAGCACATAGCCAAAAAATCGCCCCATTGACTTACATTGGAGTGCAGAAAAGGTCATTTTTTCTCGGTCCCTTTAAGAGGTAGGAGTTAAACAAGCTTAGGTCTGCGGTGCCCAGGGGGGACCCCATCCAGCCCGCACTGAGTTTCATTCCTACCACCTTAGGAAAAAAAGTCATTATTTTGAGGCTTAGAAGTCATTTCTGCAATTCCCATAGAAAATCAACGGCGTCTCTATTCAATTGTGTGGAGCGCATATCAGGTGGGTTTTCTCTGCCGGCTTAAGAGATACACGTGAAACTAAAGCCGATCCTGGGTGCCTAGGGTGCCTGTCATCCAATCCGCACTGAATTTCATTTCTAGCACATAGCCAAAAAATCGCCCCATTGACTTACATTGGAGTGCAGAAAAGGTCATTTTTTCTCGGTCCCTTTAAGAGGTAGGAGTTAAACAAGCTTAGGTCTGCGGTGCCCAGGGGGGACCCCATCCAGCCCGCACTGAGTTTCATTCCTACCACCTTAGGAAAAAAAGTCATTATTTTGAGGCTTAGAAGTCATTTCTGCAATTCCCATAGAAAATCAACGGCGTCTCTATTCAATTGTGTGGAGCGCATATCAGGTGGGTTTTCTCTGCCGGCTTAAGAGATACACGTGAAACTAAAGCCGATCCTGGGTGCCTAGGGTGCCTGTCATCCAATCCGCACTGAATTTCATTTCTAGCACATAGCCAAAAAATCGCCCCATTGACTTACATTGGAGTGCAGAAAAGGTCATTTTTTCTCGGTCCCTTTAAGAGGTAGGAGTTAAACAAGCTTAGGTCTGCGGTGCCCAGGGGGGACCCCATCCAGCCCGCACTGAGTTTCATTCCTACCACCTTAGGAAAAAAAGTCATTATTTTGAGGCTTAGAAGTCATTTCTGCAATTCCCATAGAAAATCAACGGCGTCTCTATTCAATTGTGTGGAGCGCATATCAGGTGGGTTTTCTCTGCCGGCTTAAGAGATACACGTGAAACTAAAGCCGATCCTGGGTGCCTAGGGTGCCTGTCATCCAATCCGCACTGAATTTCATTTCTAGCACATAGCCAAAAAATCGCCCCATTGACTTACATTGGAGTGCAGAAAAGGTCATTTTTTCTCGGTCCCTTTAAGAGGTAGGAGTTAAACAAGCTTAGGTCTGCGGTGCCCAGGGGGGACCCCATCCAGCCCGCACTGAGTTTCATTCCTACCACCTTAGGAAAAAAAGTCATTATTTTGAGGCTTAGAAGTCATTTCTGCAATTCCCATAGAAAATCAACGGCGTCTCTATTCAATTGTGTGGAGCGCATATCAGGTGGGTTTTCTCTGCCGGCTTAAGAGATACACGTGAAACTAAAGCCGATCCTGGGTGCCTAGGGTGCCTGTCATCCAATCCGCACTGAATTTCATTTCTAGCACATAGCCAAAAAATCGCCCCATTGACTTACATTGGAGTGCAGAAAAGGTCATTTTTTCTCGGTCCCTTTAAGAGGTAGGAGTTAAACAAGCTTAGGTCTGCGGTGCCCAGGGGGGACCCCATCCAGCCCGCACTGAGTTTCATTCCTACCACCTTAGGAAAAAAAGTCATTATTTTGAGGCTTAGAAGTCATTTCTGCAATTCCCATAGAAAATCAACGGCGTCTCTATTCAATTGTGTGGAGCGCATATCAGGTGGGTTTTCTCTGCCGGCTTAAGAGATACACGTGAAACTAAAGCCGATCCTGGGTGCCTAGGGTGCCTGTCATCCAATCCGCACTGAATTTCATTTCTAGCACATAGCCAAAAAATCGCCCCATTGACTTACATTGGAGTGCAGAAAAGGTCATTTTTTCTCGGTCCCTTTAAGAGGTAGGAGTTAAACAAGCTTAGGTCTGCGGTGCCCAGGGGGGACCCCATCCAGCCCGCACTGAGTTTCATTCCTACCACCTTAGGAAAAAAAGTCATTATTTTGAGGCTTAGAAGTCATTTCTGCAATTCCCATAGAAAATCAACGGCGTCTCTATTCAATTGTGTGGAGCGCATATCAGGTGGGTTTTCTCTGCCGGCTTAAGAGATACACGTGAAACTAAAGCCGATCCTGGGTGCCTAGGGTGCCTGTCATCCAATCCGCACTGAATTTCATTTCTAGCACATAGCCAAAAAATCGCCCCATTGACTTACATTGGAGTGCAGAAAAGGTCATTTTTTCTCGGTCCCTTTAAGAGGTAGGAGTTAAACAAGCTTAGGTCTGCGGTGCCCAGGGGGGACCCCATCCAGCCCGCACTGAGTTTCATTCCTACCACCTTAGGAAAAAAAGTCATTATTTTGAGGCTTAGAAGTCATTTCTGCAATTCCCATAGAAAATCAACGGCGTCTCTATTCAATTGTGTGGAGCGCATATCAGGTGGGTTTTCTCTGCCGGCTTAAGAGATACACGTGAAACTAAAGCCGATCCTGGGTGCCTAGGGTGCCTGTCATCCAATCCGCACTGAATTTCATTTCTAGCACATAGCCAAAAAATCGCCCCATTGACTTACATTGGAGTGCAGAAAAGGTCATTTTTTCTCGGTCCCTTTAAGAGGTAGGAGTTAAACAAGCTTAGGTCTGCGGTGCCCAGGGGGGACCCCATCCAGCCCGCACTGAGTTTCATTCCTACCACCTTAGGAAAAAAAGTCATTATTTTGAGGCTTAGAAGTCATTTCTGCAATTCCCATAGAAAATCAACGGCGTCTCTATTCAATTGTGTGGAGCGCATATCAGGTGGGTTTTCTCTGCCGGCTTAAGAGATACACGTGAAACTAAAGCCGATCCTGGGTGCCTAGGGTGCCTGTCATCCAATCCGCACTGAATTTCATTTCTAGCACATAGCCAAAAAATCGCCCCATTGACTTACATTGGAGTGCAGAAAAGGTCATTTTTTCTCGGTCCCTTTAAGAGGTAGGAGTTAAACAAGCTTAGGTCTGCGGTGCCCAGGGGGGACCCCATCCAGCCCGCACTGAGTTTCATTCCTACCACCTTAGGAAAAAAAGTCATTATTTTGAGGCTTAGAAGTCATTTCTGCAATTCCCATAGAAAATCAACGGCGTCTCTATTCAATTGTGTGGAGCGCATATCAGGTGGGTTTTCTCTGCCGGCTTAAGAGATACACGTGAAACTAAAGCCGATCCTGGGTGCCTAGGGTGCCTGTCATCCAATCCGCACTGAATTTCATTTCTAGCACATAGCCAAAAAATCGCCCCATTGACTTACATTGGAGTGCAGAAAAGGTCATTTTTTCTCGGTCCCTTTAAGAGGTAGGAGTTAAACAAGCTTAGGTCTGCGGTGCCCAGGGGGGACCCCATCCAGCCCGCACTGAGTTTCATTCCTACCACCTTAGGAAAAAAAGTCATTATTTTGAGGCTTAGAAGTCATTTCTGCAATTCCCATAGAAAATCAACGGCGTCTCTATTCAATTGTGTGGAGCGCATATCAGGTGGGTTTTCTCTGCCGGCTTAAGAGATACACGTGAAACTAAAGCCGATCCTGGGTGCCTAGGGTGCCTGTCATCCAATCCGCACTGAATTTCATTTCTAGCACATAGCCAAAAAATCGCCCCATTGACTTACATTGGAGTGCAGAAAAGGTCATTTTTTCTCGGTCCCTTTAAGAGGTAGGAGTTAAACAAGCTTAGGTCTGCGGTGCCCAGGGGGGACCCCATCCAGCCCGCACTGAGTTTCATTCCTACCACCTTAGGAAAAAAAGTCATTATTTTGAGGCTTAGAAGTCATTTCTGCAATTCCCATAGAAAATCAACGGCGTCTCTATTCAATTGTGTGGAGCGCATATCAGGTGGGTTTTCTCTGCCGGCTTAAGAGATACACGTGAAACTAAAGCCGATCCTGGGTGCCTAGGGTGCCTGTCATCCAATCCGCACTGAATTTCATTTCTAGCACATAGCCAAAAAATCGCCCCATTGACTTACATTGGAGTGCAGAAAAGGTCATTTTTTCTCGGTCCCTTTAAGAGGTAGGAGTTAAACAAGCTTAGGTCTGCGGTGCCCAGGGGGGACCCCATCCAGCCCGCACTGAGTTTCATTCCTACCACCTTAGGAAAAAAAGTCATTATTTTGAGGCTTAGAAGTCATTTCTGCAATTCCCATAGAAAATCAACGGCGTCTCTATTCAATTGTGTGGAGCGCATATCAGGTGGGTTTTCTCTGCCGGCTTAAGAGATACACGTGAAACTAAAGCCGATCCTGGGTGCCTAGGGTGCCTGTCATCCAATCCGCACTGAATTTCATTTCTAGCACATAGCCAAAAAATCGCCCCATTGACTTACATTGGAGTGCAGAAAAGGTCATTTTTTCTCGGTCCCTTTAAGAGGTAGGAGTTAAACAAGCTTAGGTCTGCGGTGCCCAGGGGGGACCCCATCCAGCCCGCACTGAGTTTCATTCCTACCACCTTAGGAAAAAAAGTCATTATTTTGAGGCTTAGAAGTCATTTCTGCAATTCCCATAGAAAATCAACGGCGTCTCTATTCAATTGTGTGGAGCGCATATCAGGTGGGTTTTCTCTGCCGGCTTAAGAGATACACGTGAAACTAAAGCCGATCCTGGGTGCCTAGGGTGCCTGTCATCCAATCCGCACTGAATTTCATTTCTAGCACATAGCCAAAAAATCGCCCCATTGACTTACATTGGAGTGCAGAAAAGGTCATTTTTTCTCGGTCCCTTTAAGAGGTAGGAGTTAAACAAGCTTAGGTCTGCGGTGCCCAGGGGGGACCCCATCCAGCCCGCACTGAGTTTCATTCCTACCACCTTAGGAAAAAAAGTCATTATTTTGAGGCTTAGAAGTCATTTCTGCAATTCCCATAGAAAATCAACGGCGTCTCTATTCAATTGTGTGGAGCGCATATCAGGTGGGTTTTCTCTGCCGGCTTAAGAGATACACGTGAAACTAAAGCCGATCCTGGGTGCCTAGGGTGCCTGTCATCCAATCCGCACTGAATTTCATTTCTAGCACATAGCCAAAAAATCGCCCCATTGACTTACATTGGAGTGCAGAAAAGGTCATTTTTTCTCGGTCCCTTTAAGAGGTAGGAGTTAAACAAGCTTAGGTCTGCGGTGCCCAGGGGGGACCCCATCCAGCCCGCACTGAGTTTCATTCCTACCACCTTAGGAAAAAAAGTCATTATTTTGAGGCTTAGAAGTCATTTCTGCAATTCCCATAGAAAATCAACGGCGTCTCTATTCAATTGTGTGGAGCGCATATCAGGTGGGTTTTCTCTGCCGGCTTAAGAGATACACGTGAAACTAAAGCCGATCCTGGGTGCCTAGGGTGCCTGTCATCCAATCCGCACTGAATTTCATTTCTAGCACATAGCCAAAAAATCGCCCCATTGACTTACATTGGAGTGCAGAAAAGGTCATTTTTTCTCGGTCCCTTTAAGAGGTAGGAGTTAAACAAGCTTAGGTCTGCGGTGCCCAGGGGGGACCCCATCCAGCCCGCACTGAGTTTCATTCCTACCACCTTAGGAAAAAAAGTCATTATTTTGAGGCTTAGAAGTCATTTCTGCAATTCCCATAGAAAATCAACGGCGTCTCTATTCAATTGTGTGGAGCGCATATCAGGTGGGTTTTCTCTGCCGGCTTAAGAGATACACGTGAAACTAAAGCCGATCCTGGGTGCCTAGGGTGCCTGTCATCCAATCCGCACTGAATTTCATTTCTAGCACATAGCCAAAAAATCGCCCCATTGACTTACATTGGAGTGCAGAAAAGGTCATTTTTTCTCGGTCCCTTTAAGAGGTAGGAGTTAAACAAGCTTAGGTCTGCGGTGCCCAGGGGGGACCCCATCCAGCCCGCACTGAGTTTCATTCCTACCACCTTAGGAAAAAAAGTCATTATTTTGAGGCTTAGAAGTCATTTCTGCAATTCCCATAGAAAATCAACGGCGTCTCTATTCAATTGTGTGGAGCGCATATCAGGTGGGTTTTCTCTGCCGGCTTAAGAGATACACGTGAAACTAAAGCCGATCCTGGGTGCCTAGGGTGCCTGTCATCCAATCCGCACTGAATTTCATTTCTAGCACATAGCCAAAAAATCGCCCCATTGACTTACATTGGAGTGCAGAAAAGGTCATTTTTTCTCGGTCCCTTTAAGAGGTAGGAGTTAAACAAGCTTAGGTCTGCGGTGCCCAGGGGGGACCCCATCCAGCCCGCACTGAGTTTCATTCCTACCACCTTAGGAAAAAAAGTCATTATTTTGAGGCTTAGAAGTCATTTCTGCAATTCCCATAGAAAATCAACGGCGTCTCTATTCAATTGTGTGGAGCGCATATCAGGTGGGTTTTCTCTGCCGGCTTAAGAGATACACGTGAAACTAAAGCCGATCCTGGGTGCCTAGGGTGCCTGTCATCCAATCCGCACTGAATTTCATTTCTAGCACATAGCCAAAAAATCGCCCCATTGACTTACATTGGAGTGCAGAAAAGGTCATTTTTTCTCGGTCCCTTTAAGAGGTAGGAGTTAAACAAGCTTAGGTCTGCGGTGCCCAGGGGGGACCCCATCCAGCCCGCACTGAGTTTCATTCCTACCACCTTAGGAAAAAAAGTCATTATTTTGAGGCTTAGAAGTCATTTCTGCAATTCCCATAGAAAATCAACGGCGTCTCTATTCAATTGTGTGGAGCGCATATCAGGTGGGTTTTCTCTGCCGGCTTAAGAGATACACGTGAAACTAAAGCCGATCCTGGGTGCCTAGGGTGCCTGTCATCCAATCCGCACTGAATTTCATTTCTAGCACATAGCCAAAAAATCGCCCCATTGACTTACATTGGAGTGCAGAAAAGGTCATTTTTTCTCGGTCCCTTTAAGAGGTAGGAGTTAAACAAGCTTAGGTCTGCGGTGCCCAGGGGGGACCCCATCCAGCCCGCACTGAGTTTCATTCCTACCACCTTAGGAAAAAAAGTCATTATTTTGAGGCTTAGAAGTCATTTCTGCAATTCCCATAGAAAATCAACGGCGTCTCTATTCAATTGTGTGGAGCGCATATCAGGTGGGTTTTCTCTGCCGGCTTAAGAGATACACGTGAAACTAAAGCCGATCCTGGGTGCCTAGGGTGCCTGTCATCCAATCCGCACTGAATTTCATTTCTAGCACATAGCCAAAAAATCGCCCCATTGACTTACATTGGAGTGCAGAAAAGGTCATTTTTTCTCGGTCCCTTTAAGAGGTAGGAGTTAAACAAGCTTAGGTCTGCGGTGCCCAGGGGGGACCCCATCCAGCCCGCACTGAGTTTCATTCCTACCACCTTAGGAAAAAAAGTCATTATTTTGAGGCTTAGAAGTCATTTCTGCAATTCCCATAGAAAATCAACGGCGTCTCTATTCAATTGTGTGGAGCGCATATCAGGTGGGTTTTCTCTGCCGGCTTAAGAGATACACGTGAAACTAAAGCCGATCCTGGGTGCCTAGGGTGCCTGTCATCCAATCCGCACTGAATTTCATTTCTAGCACATAGCCAAAAAATCGCCCCATTGACTTACATTGGAGTGCAGAAAAGGTCATTTTTTCTCGGTCCCTTTAAGAGGTAGGAGTTAAACAAGCTTAGGTCTGCGGTGCCCAGGGGGGACCCCATCCAGCCCGCACTGAGTTTCATTCCTACCACCTTAGGAAAAAAAGTCATTATTTTGAGGCTTAGAAGTCATTTCTGCAATTCCCATAGAAAATCAACGGCGTCTCTATTCAATTGTGTGGAGCGCATATCAGGTGGGTTTTCTCTGCCGGCTTAAGAGATACACGTGAAACTAAAGCCGATCCTGGGTGCCTAGGGTGCCTGTCATCCAATCCGCACTGAATTTCATTTCTAGCACATAGCCAAAAAATCGCCCCATTGACTTACATTGGAGTGCAGAAAAGGTCATTTTTTCTCGGTCCCTTTAAGAGGTAGGAGTTAAACAAGCTTAGGTCTGCGGTGCCCAGGGGGGACCCCATCCAGCCCGCACTGAGTTTCATTCCTACCACCTTAGGAAAAAAAGTCATTATTTTGAGGCTTAGAAGTCATTTCTGCAATTCCCATAGAAAATCAACGGCGTCTCTATTCAATTGTGTGGAGCGCATATCAGGTGGGTTTTCTCTGCCGGCTTAAGAGATACACGTGAAACTAAAGCCGATCCTGGGTGCCTAGGGTGCCTGTCATCCAATCCGCACTGAATTTCATTTCTAGCACATAGCCAAAAAATCGCCCCATTGACTTACATTGGAGTGCAGAAAAGGTCATTTTTTCTCGGTCCCTTTAAGAGGTAGGAGTTAAACAAGCTTAGGTCTGCGGTGCCCAGGGGGGACCCCATCCAGCCCGCACTGAGTTTCATTCCTACCACCTTAGGAAAAAAAGTCATTATTTTGAGGCTTAGAAGTCATTTCTGCAATTCCCATAGAAAATCAACGGCGTCTCTATTCAATTGTGTGGAGCGCATATCAGGTGGGTTTTCTCTGCCGGCTTAAGAGATACACGTGAAACTAAAGCCGATCCTGGGTGCCTAGGGTGCCTGTCATCCAATCCGCACTGAATTTCATTTCTAGCACATAGCCAAAAAATCGCCCCATTGACTTACATTGGAGTGCAGAAAAGGTCATTTTTTCTCGGTCCCTTTAAGAGGTAGGAGTTAAACAAGCTTAGGTCTGCGGTGCCCAGGGGGGACCCCATCCAGCCCGCACTGAGTTTCATTCCTACCACCTTAGGAAAAAAAGTCATTATTTTGAGGCTTAGAAGTCATTTCTGCAATTCCCATAGAAAATCAACGGCGTCTCTATTCAATTGTGTGGAGCGCATATCAGGTGGGTTTTCTCTGCCGGCTTAAGAGATACACGTGAAACTAAAGCCGATCCTGGGTGCCTAGGGTGCCTGTCATCCAATCCGCACTGAATTTCATTTCTAGCACATAGCCAAAAAATCGCCCCATTGACTTACATTGGAGTGCAGAAAAGGTCATTTTTTCTCGGTCCCTTTAAGAGGTAGGAGTTAAACAAGCTTAGGTCTGCGGTGCCCAGGGGGGACCCCATCCAGCCCGCACTGAGTTTCATTCCTACCACCTTAGGAAAAAAAGTCATTATTTTGAGGCTTAGAAGTCATTTCTGCAATTCCCATAGAAAATCAACGGCGTCTCTATTCAATTGTGTGGAGCGCATATCAGGTGGGTTTTCTCTGCCGGCTTAAGAGATACACGTGAAACTAAAGCCGATCCTGGGTGCCTAGGGTGCCTGTCATCCAATCCGCACTGAATTTCATTTCTAGCACATAGCCAAAAAATCGCCCCATTGACTTACATTGGAGTGCAGAAAAGGTCATTTTTTCTCGGTCCCTTTAAGAGGTAGGAGTTAAACAAGCTTAGGTCTGCGGTGCCCAGGGGGGACCCCATCCAGCCCGCACTGAGTTTCATTCCTACCACCTTAGGAAAAAAAGTCATTATTTTGAGGCTTAGAAGTCATTTCTGCAATTCCCATAGAAAATCAACGGCGTCTCTATTCAATTGTGTGGAGCGCATATCAGGTGGGTTTTCTCTGCCGGCTTAAGAGATACACGTGAAACTAAAGCCGATCCTGGGTGCCTAGGGTGCCTGTCATCCAATCCGCACTGAATTTCATTTCTAGCACATAGCCAAAAAATCGCCCCATTGACTTACATTGGAGTGCAGAAAAGGTCATTTTTTCTCGGTCCCTTTAAGAGGTAGGAGTTAAACAAGCTTAGGTCTGCGGTGCCCAGGGGGGACCCCATCCAGCCCGCACTGAGTTTCATTCCTACCACCTTAGGAAAAAAAGTCATTATTTTGAGGCTTAGAAGTCATTTCTGCAATTCCCATAGAAAATCAACGGCGTCTCTATTCAATTGTGTGGAGCGCATATCAGGTGGGTTTTCTCTGCCGGCTTAAGAGATACACGTGAAACTAAAGCCGATCCTGGGTGCCTAGGGTGCCTGTCATCCAATCCGCACTGAATTTCATTTCTAGCACATAGCCAAAAAATCGCCCCATTGACTTACATTGGAGTGCAGAAAAGGTCATTTTTTCTCGGTCCCTTTAAGAGGTAGGAGTTAAACAAGCTTAGGTCTGCGGTGCCCAGGGGGGACCCCATCCAGCCCGCACTGAGTTTCATTCCTACCACCTTAGGAAAAAAAGTCATTATTTTGAGGCTTAGAAGTCATTTCTGCAATTCCCATAGAAAATCAACGGCGTCTCTATTCAATTGTGTGGAGCGCATATCAGGTGGGTTTTCTCTGCCGGCTTAAGAGATACACGTGAAACTAAAGCCGATCCTGGGTGCCTAGGGTGCCTGTCATCCAATCCGCACTGAATTTCATTTCTAGCACATAGCCAAAAAATCGCCCCATTGACTTACATTGGAGTGCAGAAAAGGTCATTTTTTCTCGGTCCCTTTAAGAGGTAGGAGTTAAACAAGCTTAGGTCTGCGGTGCCCAGGGGGGACCCCATCCAGCCCGCACTGAGTTTCATTCCTACCACCTTAGGAAAAAAAGTCATTATTTTGAGGCTTAGAAGTCATTTCTGCAATTCCCATAGAAAATCAACGGCGTCTCTATTCAATTGTGTGGAGCGCATATCAGGTGGGTTTTCTCTGCCGGCTTAAGAGATACACGTGAAACTAAAGCCGATCCTGGGTGCCTAGGGTGCCTGTCATCCAATCCGCACTGAATTTCATTTCTAGCACATAGCCAAAAAATCGCCCCATTGACTTACATTGGAGTGCAGAAAAGGTCATTTTTTCTCGGTCCCTTTAAGAGGTAGGAGTTAAACAAGCTTAGGTCTGCGGTGCCCAGGGGGGACCCCATCCAGCCCGCACTGAGTTTCATTCCTACCACCTTAGGAAAAAAAGTCATTATTTTGAGGCTTAGAAGTCATTTCTGCAATTCCCATAGAAAATCAACGGCGTCTCTATTCAATTGTGTGGAGCGCATATCAGGTGGGTTTTCTCTGCCGGCTTAAGAGATACACGTGAAACTAAAGCCGATCCTGGGTGCCTAGGGTGCCTGTCATCCAATCCGCACTGAATTTCATTTCTAGCACATAGCCAAAAAATCGCCCCATTGACTTACATTGGAGTGCAGAAAAGGTCATTTTTTCTCGGTCCCTTTAAGAGGTAGGAGTTAAACAAGCTTAGGTCTGCGGTGCCCAGGGGGGACCCCATCCAGCCCGCACTGAGTTTCATTCCTACCACCTTAGGAAAAAAAGTCATTATTTTGAGGCTTAGAAGTCATTTCTGCAATTCCCATAGAAAATCAACGGCGTCTCTATTCAATTGTGTGGAGCGCATATCAGGTGGGTTTTCTCTGCCGGCTTAAGAGATACACGTGAAACTAAAGCCGATCCTGGGTGCCTAGGGTGCCTGTCATCCAATCCGCACTGAATTTCATTTCTAGCACATAGCCAAAAAATCGCCCCATTGACTTACATTGGAGTGCAGAAAAGGTCATTTTTTCTCGGTCCCTTTAAGAGGTAGGAGTTAAACAAGCTTAGGTCTGCGGTGCCCAGGGGGGACCCCATCCAGCCCGCACTGAGTTTCATTCCTACCACCTTAGGAAAAAAAGTCATTATTTTGAGGCTTAGAAGTCATTTCTGCAATTCCCATAGAAAATCAACGGCGTCTCTATTCAATTGTGTGGAGCGCATATCAGGTGGGTTTTCTCTGCCGGCTTAAGAGATACACGTGAAACTAAAGCCGATCCTGGGTGCCTAGGGTGCCTGTCATCCAATCCGCACTGAATTTCATTTCTAGCACATAGCCAAAAAATCGCCCCATTGACTTACATTGGAGTGCAGAAAAGGTCATTTTTTCTCGGTCCCTTTAAGAGGTAGGAGTTAAACAAGCTTAGGTCTGCGGTGCCCAGGGGGGACCCCATCCAGCCCGCACTGAGTTTCATTCCTACCACCTTAGGAAAAAAAGTCATTATTTTGAGGCTTAGAAGTCATTTCTGCAATTCCCATAGAAAATCAACGGCGTCTCTATTCAATTGTGTGGAGCGCATATCAGGTGGGTTTTCTCTGCCGGCTTAAGAGATACACGTGAAACTAAAGCCGATCCTGGGTGCCTAGGGTGCCTGTCATCCAATCCGCACTGAATTTCATTTCTAGCACATAGCCAAAAAATCGCCCCATTGACTTACATTGGAGTGCAGAAAAGGTCATTTTTTCTCGGTCCCTTTAAGAGGTAGGAGTTAAACAAGCTTAGGTCTGCGGTGCCCAGGGGGGACCCCATCCAGCCCGCACTGAGTTTCATTCCTACCACCTTAGGAAAAAAAGTCATTATTTTGAGGCTTAGAAGTCATTTCTGCAATTCCCATAGAAAATCAACGGCGTCTCTATTCAATTGTGTGGAGCGCATATCAGGTGGGTTTTCTCTGCCGGCTTAAGAGATACACGTGAAACTAAAGCCGATCCTGGGTGCCTAGGGTGCCTGTCATCCAATCCGCACTGAATTTCATTTCTAGCACATAGCCAAAAAATCGCCCCATTGACTTACATTGGAGTGCAGAAAAGGTCATTTTTTCTCGGTCCCTTTAAGAGGTAGGAGTTAAACAAGCTTAGGTCTGCGGTGCCCAGGGGGGACCCCATCCAGCCCGCACTGAGTTTCATTCCTACCACCTTAGGAAAAAAAGTCATTATTTTGAGGCTTAGAAGTCATTTCTGCAATTCCCATAGAAAATCAACGGCGTCTCTATTCAATTGTGTGGAGCGCATATCAGGTGGGTTTTCTCTGCCGGCTTAAGAGATACACGTGAAACTAAAGCCGATCCTGGGTGCCTAGGGTGCCTGTCATCCAATCCGCACTGAATTTCATTTCTAGCACATAGCCAAAAAATCGCCCCATTGACTTACATTGGAGTGCAGAAAAGGTCATTTTTTCTCGGTCCCTTTAAGAGGTAGGAGTTAAACAAGCTTAGGTCTGCGGTGCCCAGGGGGGACCCCATCCAGCCCGCACTGAGTTTCATTCCTACCACCTTAGGAAAAAAAGTCATTATTTTGAGGCTTAGAAGTCATTTCTGCAATTCCCATAGAAAATCAACGGCGTCTCTATTCAATTGTGTGGAGCGCATATCAGGTGGGTTTTCTCTGCCGGCTTAAGAGATACACGTGAAACTAAAGCCGATCCTGGGTGCCTAGGGTGCCTGTCATCCAATCCGCACTGAATTTCATTTCTAGCACATAGCCAAAAAATCGCCCCATTGACTTACATTGGAGTGCAGAAAAGGTCATTTTTTCTCGGTCCCTTTAAGAGGTAGGAGTTAAACAAGCTTAGGTCTGCGGTGCCCAGGGGGGACCCCATCCAGCCCGCACTGAGTTTCATTCCTACCACCTTAGGAAAAAAAGTCATTATTTTGAGGCTTAGAAGTCATTTCTGCAATTCCCATAGAAAATCAACGGCGTCTCTATTCAATTGTGTGGAGCGCATATCAGGTGGGTTTTCTCTGCCGGCTTAAGAGATACACGTGAAACTAAAGCCGATCCTGGGTGCCTAGGGTGCCTGTCATCCAATCCGCACTGAATTTCATTTCTAGCACATAGCCAAAAAATCGCCCCATTGACTTACATTGGAGTGCAGAAAAGGTCATTTTTTCTCGGTCCCTTTAAGAGGTAGGAGTTAAACAAGCTTAGGTCTGCGGTGCCCAGGGGGGACCCCATCCAGCCCGCACTGAGTTTCATTCCTACCACCTTAGGAAAAAAAGTCATTATTTTGAGGCTTAGAAGTCATTTCTGCAATTCCCATAGAAAATCAACGGCGTCTCTATTCAATTGTGTGGAGCGCATATCAGGTGGGTTTTCTCTGCCGGCTTAAGAGATACACGTGAAACTAAAGCCGATCCTGGGTGCCTAGGGTGCCTGTCATCCAATCCGCACTGAATTTCATTTCTAGCACATAGCCAAAAAATCGCCCCATTGACTTACATTGGAGTGCAGAAAAGGTCATTTTTTCTCGGTCCCTTTAAGAGGTAGGAGTTAAACAAGCTTAGGTCTGCGGTGCCCAGGGGGGACCCCATCCAGCCCGCACTGAGTTTCATTCCTACCACCTTAGGAAAAAAAGTCATTATTTTGAGGCTTAGAAGTCATTTCTGCAATTCCCATAGAAAATCAACGGCGTCTCTATTCAATTGTGTGGAGCGCATATCAGGTGGGTTTTCTCTGCCGGCTTAAGAGATACACGTGAAACTAAAGCCGATCCTGGGTGCCTAGGGTGCCTGTCATCCAATCCGCACTGAATTTCATTTCTAGCACATAGCCAAAAAATCGCCCCATTGACTTATGGTCCCTTTAAGAGGTAGGAGTTAAACAAGCTTAGGTCTGGGTGCCCAGGGGGGACCCCATCCAGCCCGCACTGAGTTTCATTCCTACCACCTTAGGAAAAAAAGTCATTATTTTGAGGCTTAGAAGTCATTTCTGCAATTCCCATAGAAAATCAACGGCGTCTCTAATTCAATTGTGTGGAGCGCATATCAGGCGCTGTTCTCTGCGGCTTAAGAGATACACCTGAAACTAAAGCCGATCCTGGGTGCCTAGGGTGCCTGTCATCCAATCCGCACTGTTTCATTTAGCACATAGCCAAAAAATCGCCCCATTGAACGTTGCAGTGCAAATATTATGCGGTCGCAGAGGTCGGAGTAAATTAGGAAGGGTGCAGGGCATATATCCAGCCCGCACTCAGTTTCAGCCTACCACCTTAGAAAAAATATGTTAAGACCGCCGGCCTCTTCCATAGAATCAGTGCTCTGTATGCGGTATTGTGTATCAATAATGCGCATACAGTAGTGGCTGAAAGATACACCTGAAACTAAAGCATTGGGAGCCTAGGGTGCCTGTCATCCAATCCGCACTTTACAGGCAAAAAAAAATAGGTGCTTGCTATCTGTTGGAGTGCAGAGCTGAGTTTTTCAAGGGGTTAAGAGGTAGGAGTTAAACAAGCAGAATGCTGTATGCGTGACACTTCCAGCCCGCACTGGTTGTCTAAAGTGTAGGAAAAAAAGTCACAGAGGCTTGCCGTATGGCACACCGTAGATAATCTGCCTGCGTGTCTAGGCTATAGTGTATACTCTCTTGATCGAGGTACTATGATCGGCATATAGAGATTACGTGAAATCACTATCGTGATTTCTAGTATAATGGAAGCCGGTTATCCCATAGCGCTAATATAGTTAAAATCATGCCTAGAAACCTGACTAGTTTCGCCAGACGCGCTGGCGTTATCAAAGGTGGCATCAAGGGGGGTGGAGCTAAAGGTGGTTTATATACATTCAGCTTGTAAAGTGACCCCCAGGTCAAAACAGTGACAGCCTATGCTGTAAAGATATCGTATCGAGACTTGGATGCTCTTGCCGTATCTGGCCTTGATTGGTTAAGGTGAATTCAATTCAAACATGGCTGGCGCGAAAGAATGAGAACGACGCCCTCTAGCCGTTGTTTGACAGCTCCGGTGCTAGTGCGCATGTTCTTGCACTTAGATGTCAGAATGCTAAACAAGCGTGGTTTGCGCATGTCAAAGGACTTAGATTTGCCCGTATGAGACAGTTTGCGCATGTCCGAGGACTTAGGCTCAGATTTCGACATACGGGTGAGCAGCCGCGCATGTCAGTGGACTTAGTCTGAATTCGGAGGTGTTTGTGAGAGGTAACAGCGCATATCGTTAGCGCTGTGCAGGGCAGAGAACTTAATCATATAGAGATTAATGCTGTAAATAGCAATCAAATATATGCCATCATAGAATGTTAGAGGATGGTTATGCATCTCACAGTATTAGTCTCCCACAATTAAAGGCTAGAGATGATAGGAATGAAAAGTATTCGGTGAGGATTTTAAAGCTTATATTAGGCTAGGGTAGAAATTGTGATATGAAATTGCACAGAAGTGAATTGAATACAGAAAAGAAAATAAAAGTACAAAATAAATTAAAAAGCCACTGTTTGACCTAAAAATAGAACTGTATCAGTAAATTTGTTATTTGGTTGTTTATTTATAGGAACGGTGTGAATGTGAATCCATCATTCAGCCTTAGGGGACATTGTTTTTAATCTGAAGATCCATTTCTTCAGCTTGAAGTAACTTTTGGTCAAGATTTCCTCTTCGTGGTCCCAGGGTGATCTTTGGATGCCCCAAAAGGTAAGTCCTTTGGTATTGCCACCATGGACTAAATTCATATGTCGAGCAATGCTCGTATCAGTTGGGTCGTATATTGCTCAGGTGTGAGCGCAATACGATTTCTCTTGTTGGATCGTTTGAAACTATATACAAAAGGGAGCCTAGGGACATTTAGCAGCATAAATTATCCTTGCGTTTGGCAATTAATAAATTCCCTGATTGATATTCATGGTTGTCGGAAGGGTTGATAAAGGACTTGGTTTTGGGTAGAAATTTACAATAGGTACAGGTACCACATGGGTATGATCCCTGGATTTTGGATTTGAGCCAGGTACCTGATTGCATAGTACTGGTCTCTGTAAAAGTGACTATGTACCAGGAAGTCCTTTAGATTTTTGCCTCTGCGGTAGGTGATTGTAGGTGTATCGGTGATTATTTCTCTTAAATCAGGATCTGCCTGGAGGATTGGCCAGTATTGTGTCAGGGTTTGACGGATTTCATGGTGTGCTACATCATATGTTCCAATACACCGGATCAGTCGTTTTGGGGAATTGGTGACCCGAGGGTTGAGTAGTTCGGTCCGGTCCGTAGTTCTAGCCCTATGGAAAGCACGGTGAAGTACACGTTTGGGGTATCCTCTACTGCGGAATTTCTCATACAGTGTGTTGCATTCTTTTAGGAAGGTCTCTTCCGTTGAGCAGTCCTGCGTGCTCGAAGATATTGGCCATTGGAATCCCTCGTTTTAGAGGGCAGGATGATAGCTATTCCAGTTTAAAAAGCTGGTGGTGGCCGTGGGTTTGCGATAGATGTTGGTTGTGATATTGCCGTTAGCATCTTTACCTATTGTTAGGTCCAAGAAATTGATCGAATCGTCATGGATTTCGCTTGTTAGTAAGAGGTTGATGTGATTATTATTAAGGCTTTGACAAAGTTATTGAAGGACGCTACATCTCCATCCCAAAGAATCAGGATGTCATCGATGTAGCGTCCCCAAAAGATGACATGGTCAGTAAAATTCTTGCATTTCTTCAGTGAACACAGATGTGGCCTCCCACCAACCGAGGTAGAGGTTGGCATAGGTGGGGGCACAACTAGTGCCCATAGCCGTTTCCATTTTTCTGTAGGTAAAATCGTTTATTGAAAACGAAATAATTATGTGTCAGAAGGAATTGCAAAAGTTTTTGGACAAATTGGTTGTGGGGAGAGAAAGAGTTCCCTCGGGAGGAAAGATAATACTCCACTGCTTTTAGGCCAAATTCGTGCTTGATACTGGTGTAAAGGGCCTCTACGTCAAGACTAGCCAGCTTGACATTATTGGGTACTGAGACGTCCTGCAGTTTGGTGACTGTTGAAGTGGTGTCCTTAAGAAACGATGGCAAGGTCTCTACAAATGGGAATAGTATTTGGTCGATGTACTGGCTGGCTGTTTCAGTGAGATTACCGTTTCCGGACACTATCGGTCGTCCTGGGATTGGTGATTTTTGTTTATGTATCTTTGGCAGAGAATAAAGGTTGCAAGGGTAGGAGTCGGGTTATACAAGACCTTAAACTCTGCATCCGTGATTAATAATGATGTTTTGGCCTCCAAGAGAATTTCCCGAAGTTGTAATTGGTACGTTTTGGTGGGGTCTTGTTTTAGTACTTCATAGGTATTAGTGTCATTCAGCAGTCTCAGACACATTTGTTTATAGTCGGGGGTGTCCATAATTACGAGATTACCTCCTTTGTCGGAGGGTTTGATGACAATCTCTTCATTGGTTGTTAAGGTCTTGAGGGCTTTGTTCTCTTGGTGTGTCAGATTTTGATTGAATCTGGACACTTGTACATTGATTTTTTCAATGTCATTACAGACAAGGTTCACGAATTTATCAATGTTGTGTAAGGTGACCAGAGGAGGAGTGAAGAGTGATTTGGGTTTCAACGTGGAGGCAGGAGCAGAAAATAAATATGTGCCTGTCTGGTTTTCGGATTCGAGTGCCATTAGTGCCTCGAGGGCTTCTTTTTCACGACTAGATAAAGCTCCTGGGTTCTGTTGTTTATTTTTGAAGAATTTATGTAACGCAAGCTTGCGAGCAAATAGGTTAATATCCTTTATCCACGTAAATTTATCGAAGTGAGGGGTTGGTGTGAAGGTCAGTCCTTTCTCCAATAATTGAAGTTCGTGAGTCAGTAAGGTGATTTTGGAGAGGTTCAATATTTGTGGTTGGTTGGTTGGTTCCTTTGCTTGTAAGCCCATTGACTCCTGTCCCGTAGTTGTGCCGGTCCTAAAAAAAGAGGTGGTTGGGTCATTTGTGGGCCAGTGGAAGGTGGTGGATGTTGTTGAGGTGGTAAATACTGGGCTTGAGGAGTAGGGCCCATTGTGGTAGGTGCTAGTGTTTGGGTCAAAGCAGGAGATGTGTTGTAGGGTAAGGATGGTAATGAAGATCCAATGGGTTGTGTGATTGGTTGCACTGTAGGCCATTGTTGGGGTGGTGGTGCTTGGTGACTACGTGAGTTTTGTGTACGTGGTCTCCTTTGTATACGTCTGTTCCTAGATTTTGATCTCTGGCGGGTCGAATTACCTTGTTGGAAGTTATTCGCGGATGTCGGGTACTCGTCAGCCCCCGAGTAGTCCGATTCTGATTGGTCGGAGAAAAAAGGTCTTTGGGGGTGTGTGGGGGTAGTTCTGTAGATGTCCCCAGAATCGAAATCTTTTTTATCTCGTATATATTTACGATGTTTGCGCTCTTTTAGTTCAGACTGATAGATGTCAAGGTGTCTCTGTAAACGAGTTTCGTAATTTGTAAATTCAGGATTGCTGCTAAAGAATTTTATTTGTTCCAACTGTGTTTCTAATTGGGTATTTAGTTTAGAAAACACTGTCCGTTCGTGTTTTAGGAGATATTCTAGCATAAGTATAGAGTTACTGGTCATTAGTTCATACCATCCCTTCATGAACTCAGTGTCTTCCTGATGGGAGTTCGGTTTGAGGTTAATCCGTAGTCCTCTATAGACCAATTTTTGCTGAATATATGTCTCCAAACTACTGATCTCCCACCACGATCGAATATAATTCTTATAAGTTTTTTGTAACTCCTTAAAAGCAGTGTTGATGTCAACACTGTTCAGGGGTAAATCGCCCAGGGAGAAGACTTGTGTTGCTGCACTAAGGAGGGATTCATGAGTCAGTTTGTTTGCTAGGAAATTTGCCATTGCACGCTTAATGGCTAGTGTAGGAAACTTGTCCCAGATATATTTCTGGGGATAGGATCGGAAGTGAGAGGGATAACTCTCTTTTAGGATTCGGGTAGATGATCCCTATCCCAATAGGCAGTAATTTAATAGTATCAATATATTGTTGCACTGGGCAACGATTACTGGTTTCCCTATGGAATTAAAACTTAACTTTTATTAATTCAATGAGACTTAGTAACTACAAAAAATGTGCTGATATTTACAGTGCTATATGTAAAAATAGGTAGCAGCTATGGGTTCAACCAGAGTATAGTGATCAGTTATTGGATGTTTATAGGCGCTGTTCACATGCGCGCGGTATGCGATAGTTCAGCATGGACCACGCTATTTGGAGACCTTCCAAGCTTAGAGGAGGTGCAGTGTCTCCTTATGAGTATAGAGATATATTTGCAGTTGAACGTTGCAAATTTAAATATTATGCGATCGCAGACTGGTCGCGGTAAATGGAAGGGAACAGCGCCATATATCCGCATAACACTCAGTTTGGAGCTACTGTTAGATACAATATGTTAAGACCGCCGGCCAGTCTTACATAGAATCAGTGCTCATGTGATGCGGTATTGATGTATCAATAATGCGCATACAGTAGTGTGAAAGGCATATGCACCTGTATCTCAACAATTGTGAGCCAAATTTTTAATGACCATCGGGTCTTTACAGGCAAAAAACAATAGGTGCTATGCTATCTGTTTAGAGTTGCAGAGCTGAGTAACAAGGGGTTAAAGCGCCGCAAGTGTAAACTGCAGAATGCTGTATGCGTGACACTTCAGACATAGGTGGTTGTCTAAAGTGTACGGGTAAAGAGTGTCACAGCGCTTGCCGTATGGCACACCGTCAGGATAATCTGCCTGCGGTGTCTAGGCTATAGCTGTATACTCTCTTGATCGAGGTACTATGATCACATATACTATTATGTTGAATGATCACTATCGTGATTTCTAGTATAATGGAAGCCGGTTATCCCATAGCGCTAACTATAGTTAAAATCATGCCTAGAAACCTGACTAGTTTCGCCAGACGCGCTGGCGTTATCAAAGGTGGCATCAAGGGGGGGTGGAGCTAAAGGTGGTTTATATACATTCAGCTTGTAAAGTGACCCCCAGGTCAAAACAGTGACAGCCTATGCTGTAAAGATATCGTATCGAGACTTGGATGCTCTTGCCGTATCTGGCCTCTGATTGGTTAAGGTGAATTCAATTCAAACATGGCTGGCGCGAAAGAATGAGAACGACGCCCTCTAGCCGTTGTTTGACAGCTCCGGTGCTAGTGCGCATGTTCTTGCACTTAGATGTCAGAATGCTAACAAGCGTGGTTTGCGCATGTCAAAGGACTTAGAATTTGCGCGTATGAGACAGTTTGCGCATGTCCGAGGACTTAGGCTCAGATTTCGACATACGGGTGAGCAGCCGCGCATGTCAGTGGACTTAGTCTGAATTCGGAGGTGTTTGTGAGAGGTAACAGCGCATATCGTTAGCGCTGTGCAGGGCAGAGAACTTAATCATATAGAGATTAATGCTGTAAATAGCAATCAAATATATGCCATCATAGAATGTTAGAGGATGGTTATGCATCTCACAGTATTAGGTCTCCCACAATTAAGGCTAGAGATGATAGGCATGAAAAGTATTCCTGTGAGGATTTTAAAGCTTATATTAGGCTAGGGTAGAAGTTGTGATATGAAATTGCACAGAATGTGAATTGAATACAGAAAAGGAAAATAAAAGTACAAAATAAATTAAAAAGCCACTGTTTGACCTAAAAATAGAACTGTATCAGTAAATTTGTTATTTGTTTGTTTTATTTATAGGAACGGTGTGAATGTGAATCCCTCATTCAGCCCGTTAGGGGACATTGTTTTTAATCTGAAGATCCATTTGGCTTCAGCTTGAAGTAACTTTTGGTCAAGATTTCCTCTTCGTGGTCCCAGGGTGATCTTTTGGATGCCCCAAAAGGTAAGTCCTTTGGTATTGCCACCATGGACTAAATTCATATGTCGAGCAATGCTCGTATCAGTTTGGGTTCGTATATTGCTCAGGTGTGAGCCAATACGATTTCTAAATTGTTGGATCGTTTTTCCTATATACAAAAGGGAGCAGGGACATTTAGCAGCATAAATTAATCCTTGCGTTTGGCAATTAATAAATTCCCTGATGTGATATTCATGGTTGTCGGAAGGGTTGATAAAGGACTTGGTTTTGGGTAGAAATTTACAATAGGTACAGGTACCACATGGGTATGATCCCTGGATTTTGGATTTGAGCCAGGTACCTGATTGCATAGTACTGGTCTCTGTAAAGTGACTATGTACCAGGAAGTCCTTTAGATTTTTGCCTCTGCGGTAGGTGATTGTAGGTGTATCGGTGATTATTTCTCTTAAATCAGGATCTGCCTGGAGGATTGGCCAGTATTGTGTCAGGGTTTGACGGATTTCATGGTGTGCTACATCATATGTTCCAATACACCGGATCAGTCGTTTTGGGGAATTGGTGACCCGAGGGTTGAGTAGTTCGGTCCGGTCCGTAGTTCTAGCCCTATGGAAAGCACGGTGAAGTACACGTTTGGGGTATCCTCTACTGCGGAATTTCTCATACAGTGTGTTGCATTCTTTTAGGAAGGTCTCTTCCGTTGAGCAGTTCCTGCGTGCTCGAAGATATTGGCCAATTGGAATCCCTCGTTTTAGAGGGGCAGGATGATAGCTATTCCAGTTTAAAAAGCTGGTGGTGGCCGTGGGTTTGCGATAGATGTTGGTTGTGATATTGCCGTTAGCATCTTTACCTATTGTTAGGTCCAAGAAATTGATCGAATCTTCATGGATTTCGCTTGTTAGTAAGAGGTTGATGTGATTATTATTTAAGGCTTTGACAAAGTTATTGAAGGACGCTACATCTCCATCCCAAAGAATCAGGATGTCATCGATGTAGCGTCCCCAAAAGATGACATGGTCAGTAAATTCTTGCATTTCTTCAGTGAACACAGATGTGGCCTCCCACCAACCGAGGTAGAGGTTGGCATAGGTGGGGGCACAACTAGTGCCCATAGCCGTTCCATTTTTCTGTAGGTAAAATCGTTTATTGAAAACGAAATAATTATGTGTCAGAAGGAATTGCAAAAGTTTTTGGACAAATTGGTTGTGGGGAGAGAAAGAGTTCCCTCGGGAGGAAAGATAATACTCCACTGCTTTTAGGCCAAATTCGTGCTTGATACTGGTGTAAAGGGCCTCTACGTCAAGACTAGCCAGCTTGACATTATTGGGTACTGAGACGTCCTGCAGTTTGGTGACTGTTGAAGTGGTGTCCTTAAGAAACGATGGCAAGGTCTCTACAAATGGGAATAGTATTTGGTCGATGTACTGGCTGGCTGTTTCAGTGAGATTACCGTTTCCGGACACTATCGGTCGTCCTGGGATTGGTGATTTTTGTTTATGTATCTTTGGCAGAGAATAAAAGGTTGCAAGGGTAGGAGTCGGGTTATACAAGACCTTAAACTCTGCATCCGTGATTAATAATGATGTTTTTGGCCTCCAAGAGAATTTCCCGAAGTTGTAATTGGTACGTTTTGGTGGGGTCTTGTTTTAGTACTTCATAGGTATTTGTGTCATTCAAAAGCCTCAGACACATTTGTTTGTAATCTATGGTATCCATAATTACGAGGTTGCCTCCTTTGTCGGAGGGTTTAATGACAATTTCATCATTGGTTGTTAAATTCCTAAGTGCTTTGTTCTCTTGATGTGTCAAATTTTGATTAAATCTGGACACTTGTACATTGATTTTTTCAATGTCATTACAGACAAGGTTCACGAATTTATCAATGTTATGTAAGGTGACCAGAGGGGGAGTGAAAAGTGATTTAGGTTTCAACGTGGAGGCAGGGGCAGAAAATGATTGTGTGCCTGTCTGGTTTTCGGATTCCAGTGCCATTAGGGCCTCAAGGGCCTCTCTTTCACGGCTAGATAGAGTACCTGGATTCTGTTGTTTATTTTTGAAAAATTTGTGTAGCGCAAGCTTGCGGGCAAATAAATTAATATCTTTTATCCACGTGAACTTATCAAAATAAGGGGTTGGTGTGAAAGTGAGTCCTTTCTCCAATAATTGGAGTTCGTGAGTCAGCAAAGTGGTTTTTGAGAGATTTAATATTTGTGGTTGGTTGGTTGGTTCCTTTGTTTGTAAGCCCATTGGCTCCTGTCCCGTAGTTGTGCCGGTCCTAAAAAAAGAGGTGGTTGTGTCATCTGTGGACCAGTGGGGGGTGGTGGATGTTGTTGTGGTGGCAAGTACTGGGCTTGAGAAGTGAGACCCATTGTGGTAGATGCTGGTGTTTGGGTCAAGGAAGGAGATGTGTTGTAGGGTAAGGATGAGAGTGAAGGTCCAAGGGATTGTGTGGTTGGTTGTGCTGCAGGCCATTGTTGAAGTGGTGGTACTTGATGACTTTGTGGGTTTTGTGTACGTGGTCTCCTTTGGAAACGTCTGTTCCTAGATTTTGATCTCTGGCGGGTCGAATTACCTTGTTGGAAGTTATTCGCGGATGTCGGGTACTCGTCAGCCCCCGAGTAGTCCGATTCTGATTGGTCGGAGAAAAAAGGTCTTTGGGGGTGTGTGGGGGTAGTTCTGTAGATGTCCCCAGAATCGAAATCTTTTTTATCTCGTATATATTTACGATGTTTGCGCTCTTTTAGTTCAGACTGATAGATGTCAAGGTGTCTCTGTAAACGAGTTTCGTAATTTGTAAATTCAGGATTGCTGCTAAAGAATTTTATTTGGGCTTACAAGCAAAGGAACCAACCAACCAACCACAAATATTGAACCTCTCCAAAATCACCTTACTGACTCACGAACTTCAATTATTGGAGAAAGGACTGACCTTCACACCAACCCCTCACTTCGATAAATTTACGTGGATAAAGGATATTAACCTATTTGCTCGCAAGCTTGCGTTACATAAATTCTTCAAAAATAAACAACAGAACCCAGGAGCTTTATCTAGTCGTGAAAAAGAAGCCCTCGAGGCACTAATGGCACTCGAATCCGAAAACCAGACAGGCACATATTTATTTTCTGCTCCTGCCTCCACGTTGAAACCCAAATCACTCTTCACTCCTCCTCTGGTCACCTTACACAACATTGATAAATTCGTGAACCTTGTCTGTAATGACATTGAAAAAAATCAATGTACAAGTGTCCAGATTCAATCAAAATCTGACACACCAAGAGAACAAAGCCCTCAAGACCTTAACAACCAATGAAGAGATTGTCATCAAACCCTCCGACAAAGGAGGTAATCTCGTAATTATGGACACCCCCGACTATAAACAAATGTGTCTGAGACTGCTGAATGACACTAATACCTATGAAGTACTAAAACAAGACCCCACCAAAACGTACCAATTACAACTTCGGGAAATTCTCTTGGAGGCCAAAACATCATTATTAATCACGGATGCAGAGTTTAAGGTCTTGTATAACCCGACTCCTACCCTTGCAACCTTTTATTCTCTGCCAAAGATACATAAACAAAAATCACCAATCCCAGGACGACCGATAGTGTCCGGAAACGGTAATCTCACTGAAACAGCCAGCCAGTACATCGACCAAATACTATTCCCATTTGTAGAGACCTTGCCATCGTTTCTTAAGGACACCACTTCAACAGTCACCAAACTGCAGGACGTCTCAGTACCCAATAATGTCAAGCTGGCTAGTCTTGACGTAGAGGCCCTTTACACTAGTATCAAGCACGAATTTGGCCTAAAAGCAGTGGAGTATTATCTTTCCTCCCGAGGGAATTCTTTCTCTCCCCACAACCAATTTGTCCAAAAACTTCTGCAATTCCTTCTGACACATAATTATTTCGTTTTCAATAAACGATTTTACCTACAGAAAAATGGAACGGCTATGGGCACGAGTTGTGCCCCCACCTATGCCAACCTCTACCTCGGTTGGTGGGAGGCCACATCTGTGTTCACTGAAGAAATGCAAGAATTTACTGACCATGTCATCTTTTGGGGACGCTACATCGATGACATCCTGATTCTTTGGGATGGAGATGTAGCGTCCTTCAATAACTTTGTCAAAGCCTTAAATAATAATCACATTAACCTTTTACTAACAAGCGAAATCCATGAAGATTCGATCAATTTCTTGGACCTAACAATAGGTAAAGATGCTAACGGCAATATCACAACCAACATCTATCGCAAACCCACGGCCACCACCAGCTTTTTAAACTGGAATAGCTATCATCCTGCCCCTCTAAAACGAGGGATTCCAATTGGCCAATATCTTCGAGCACGCAGGAACTGCTCAACGGAAGAGACCTTCCTAAAAGAATGCAACACACTGTATGAGAAATTCCGCAGTAGAGGATACCCCAAACGTGTACTTCACCGTGCTTTCCATAGGGCTAGAACTACGGACCGGACCGAACTACTCAACCCTCGGGTCACCAATTCCCCAAAACGACTGATCCGGTGTATTGGAACATATGATATAGCACACCATGAAATCCGTCAAACCCTGACACAATACTGGCCAATCCTCCAGGCAGATCCTGATTTAAGAGAAATAATCACCGATACACCTACAATCACCTACCGCAGAGGCAAAAATCTAAAGGACTTCCTGGTACATAGTCACTTTACAGAGACCAGTACTATGCAATCAGGTACCTGGCTTCAAATCCAAAATCCAGGGATCATACCCATGTGGTACCTGTACCTATTGTAAATTTCTACCCAAAACCAAGTCCTTTATCAACCCTTCCGACAACCATGAATATCACATCAGGGAATTTATTAATTGCCAAACGCAAGGATTAATTTATGCTGCTAAATGTCCCTGCTCCCTTTTGTATATAGGAAAAACGATCCAACAATTTAGAAATCGTATTGGCTCACACCTGAGCAATATACGAACCCAAACTGATACGAGCATTGCTCGACATATGAATTTAGTCCATGGTGGCAATACCAAAGGACTTACCTTTTGGGGCATCCAAAAGATCACCCTGGGACCACGAAGAGGAAATCTTGACCAAAAGTTACTTCAAGCTGAAGCCAAATGGATCTTCAGATTAAAAACAATGTCCCCTAACGGGCTGAATGAGGGATTCACATTCACACCGTTCCTATAAATAACAAACAAATAACAAATTTACTGATACAGTTCTATTTTTAGGTCAAACAGTGGCTTTTTAATTTATTTTGTACTTTTATTTTCCTTTTCTGTATTCAATTCACATTCTGTGCAATTTCATATCACAACTTCTACCCTAGCCTAATATAAGCTTTAAAATCCTCACAGGAATACTTTTCATTCCTATCATCTCTAGCCTTTAATTGTGGGAGACCTAATACTGTGAGATGCATAACCATCCTCTAACATTCTATGATGGCATATATTTGATTGCTATTTACAGCATTAATCTCTATATGATTAAGTTCTCTGCCCTGCACAGCGCTAACGATATGCGCTGTTACCTCTCACAAACACCTCCGAATTCAGACTAAGTCCACTGACATGCGCGGCTGCTCACCCGTATGTCGAAATCTGAGCCTAAGTCCTCGGACATGCGCAAACTGTCTCATACGCGCAAATTCTAAGTCCTTTGACATGCGCAAACCACGCTTGGTAGCATTCTGACATCTAAGTGCAAGAACATGCGCACTAGCACCGGAGCTGTCAAACAACGGCTAGAGGGCGTCGTTCTCATTCTTTCGCGCCAGCCGTGTTTGAATTGAATTCACTTTAACCAATCAGAGGCCAGATACAGCAAGAGCATCCAAGCCTCGATACGATATCTTTACAGCATAGGCTGTCACTGTTTTGACCTGGGGGTCACTTTACAAGCTGAATGTATATAAACCACCTTTAGCTCCACCCCCCCTTGATGCCACCTTTGATAACGCCAGCGCGTCTGGCGAAACTAGTCAGGTTTCTAGGCATGATTTTAACTATAGTTAGCGCTATGGGATAACCGGCTCCCATTATACTAGAAATCACGATAGTGATCATTCAACATAATAGTATATGTGATCATAGTACCTGGATTAAGAGAGTATACAGCTATAGCCTAGACACCGCAGGCAGATTATCCTGACGGTGTGCTATACGGCAAGCGCTGTGACACTCTTTACCCGTACACTTTAGACAACAACTTATGTCTGAAGTGTCACGCATACAGCATTCTGCAGTTTACACTTGCGGCGCTTTAACCCCTTGTTACTCAGCTCTGCAACTCTAAACAGATAGCATAGCACCTATTGTTTTTTTGCTTGTAAAGACCCGATGGTCATTAAAAATTTGGCTCACAATTGTTGAGATACGGGTGCATATGCCTTTCACACCACTGTATGCGCATTATTGATACATCAATACCGCATCACATGAGCACTGATTCTATGTAAGACTGGCCGGCGGTCTTAACATATTGTATCTAACAGTAGCTCCAAACTGAGTGTTATGCGGATATATGGCGCTGTTCCCTTCCATTTACCGCGACCAGTCTGCGATCGCATAATATTTAAATTTGCAACGTTCAACTGCAAATATATCTCTATACTCATAAGGAGACACTGCATCTCCTCTAAGCTTGGAAGGTTTCCAAATAGCGTGGCCCATGCTGAACTATCGCATACCGCGCGCATGTGAACAGCGCCTATAAACATCCAATAACTGATCACTATCCTCCGGTTGAACCCATAGCTGCTACCTATTTTTACATATAGCACTGTAAATATCAGCACTTTTTGTAGTTACTAAGTCTCATTGAATTAATAAAAGTTAAGTTTTAATTCCATAGGGAAACCAGTAATCGTTGCCTAGTGCAACAATATATTGATACTATTAAATTACTGCCTATTGGGATAGGGATCATCTACCCGAATCCTAAAAGAGAGTTATCCCTCTCACTTCCGATCCTATCCCCAGAAATATATCTGGGACAAGTTTCCTACACTGGCCATTAAGCGTGCAATGGCAAATTTCCTAGCAAACAAACTGACTCATGAATCCCTCCTTAGTGCAGCAACACAAGTCTTCTCCCTGGGCGATTTACCCCTGAACAGTGTTGACATCAACACTGCCTTTAAGGAGTTACAAAAAACTTATAAGAATTATATTCGATCGTGGTGGGAGATCAGTAGTTTGGAGACATATATTCAGCAAAAATTGGTCTATAGAGGACTACGGATTAACCTCAAACCGAACTCCCATCAGGAAGACACTGAGTTCATGAAGGGATGGTATGAACTAATGACCAGTAACTCTATACTTATGCTAGAATATCTCCTAAAACACGAACGGACAGTGTTTTCTAAACTAAATACCCAATTAGAAACACAGTTGGAACAAATAAAATTCTTTAGCAGCAACCCTGAATTTACAAATTACGAAACTCGTTTACAGAGACACCGTGACATCTATCAGTCTGAACTAAAAGAGCGCAAACATCGTAAATATATACGAGATAAAAAAGATTTCGATTCTGGGGACATCTACAGAACTACCCCCACACACCCCCAAAGACCTTTTTTCTCCGACCAATCAGAATCGGACTACTCGGGGGCTGACGAGTACCCGACATCCGCGAATAACTTCCAACAAGGTAATTCGACCCGCCAGAGATCAAAATCTAGGAACAGACGTATACAAAGGAGACCACGTACACAAAACTCACGTAGTCACCAAGCACCACCACCCCAACAATGGCCTACAGTGCAACCAATCACACAACCCATTGGATCTTCATTACCATCCTTACCCTACAACACATCTCCTGCTTTGACCCAAACACTAGCACCTACCACAATGGGCCCTACTCCTCAAGCCCAGTATTTACCACCTCAACAACATCCACCACCTCCCACTGGCCCACAAATGACCCAACCACCTCTTTTTTTAGGACCGGCACAACTACGGGACAGGAGTCAATGGGCTTACAAGCAAAGGAACCAACCAACCAACCACAAATATTGAACCTCTCCAAAATCACCTTACTGACTCACGAACTTCAATTATTGGAGAAAGGACTGACCTTCACACCAACCCCTCACTTCGATAAATTTACGTGGATAAAGGATATTAACCTATTTGCTCGCAAGCTTGCGTTACATAAATTCTTCAAAAATAAACAACAGAACCCAGGAGCTTTATCTAGTCGTGAAAAAGAAGCCCTCGAGGCACTAATGGCACTCGAATCCGAAAACCAGACAGGCACATATTTATTTTCTGCTCCTGCCTCCACGTTGAAACCCAAATCACTCTTCACTCCTCCTCTGGTCACCTTACACAACATTGATAAATTCGTGAACCTTGTCTGTAATGACATTGAAAAAATCAATGTACAAGTGTCCAGATTCAATCAAAATCTGACACACCAAGAGAACAAAGCCCTCAAGACCTTAACAACCAATGAAGAGATTGTCATCAAACCCTCCGACAAAGGAGGTAATCTCGTAATTATGGACACCCCTGACTATAAACAAATGTGTCTGAGACTGCTGAATGACACTAATACCTATGAAGTACTAAAACAAGACCCCACCAAAACGTATCAATTACAACTTCGGGAAATTCTCTTGGAGGCCAAAACATCATTATTAATCACGGATGCAGAGTTTAAGGTCTTGTATAACCCGACTCCTACCCTTGCAACCTTTTATTCTCTGCCAAAGATACATAAACAAAAATCACCAATCCCAGGACGACCGATAGTGTCCGGAAACGGTAATCTCACTGAAACAGCCAGCCAGTACATCGACCAAATACTATTCCCATTTGTAGAGACCTTGCCATCGTTTCTTAAGGACACCACTTCAACAGTCACCAAACTGCAGGACGTCTCAGTACCTAATAATGTCAAGCTGGCTAGTCTTGACGTAGAGGCCCTTTACACTAGTATCAAGCACGAATTTGGCCTAAAAGCAGTGGAGTATTATCTTTCCTCCCGAGGGAACTCTTTCTCTCCCCACAACCAATTTGTCCAAAAACTTCTGCAATTCCTTCTGACACATAATTATTTCGTTTTCAATAAACGATTTTACCTACAGAAAAATGGAACGGCTATGGGCACGAGTTGTGCCCCCACCTATGCCAACCTCTACCTCGGTTGGTGGGAGGCCACATCTGTGTTCACTGAAGAAATGCAAGAATTTACTGACCATGTCATCTTTTGGGGACGCTACATCGATGACATCCTGATTCTTTGGGATGGAGATGTAGCGTCCTTCAATAACTTTGTCAAAGCCTTAAATAATAATCACATCAACCTCTTACTAACAAGCGAAATCCATGAAGATTCGATCAATTTCTTGGACTTAACAATAGGTAAAGATGCTAACGGCAATATCACAACCAACATCTATCGCAAACCCACGGCCACCACCAGCTTTTTAAACTGGAATAGCTATCATCCTGCCCCTCTAAAACGAGGGATTCCAATTGGCCAATATCTTCGAGCACGCAGGAACTGCTCAACGGAAGAGACCTTCCTAAAAGAATGCAACACACTGTATGAGAAATTCCGCAGTAGAGGATACCCCAAACGTGTACTTCACCGTGCTTTCCATAGGGCTAGAACTACGGACCGGACCGAACTACTCAACCCTCGGGTCACCAATTCTCCAAAACGACTGATCCGGTGTATTGGAACATATGATATAGCACACCATGAAATCCGTCAAACCCTGACACAATACTGGCCAATCCTCCAGGCAGATCCTGATTTAAGAGAAATAATCACCGATACACCTACAATCACCTACCGCAGAGGCAAAAATCTAAAGGACTTCCTGGTACATAGTCACTTTACAGAGACCAGTACTACGCAATCAGGTACCTGGCTTAAATCCAAAATCCAGGGATCATACCCATGTGGTACCTGTACCTATTGTAAATTTCTACCCAAAACCAAGTCCTTTATCAACCCTTCCGACAACCATGAATATCACATCAGGGAATTTATTAATTGCCAAACGCAAGGATTAATTTATGCTGCTAAATGTCCCTGCTCCCTTTTGTATATAGGAAAAACGATCCAACAATTTAGAAATCGTATTGGCTCACACCTGAGCAATATACGAACCCAAACTGATACGAGCATTGCTCGACATATGAATTTAGTCCATGGTGGCAATACCAAAGGACTTACCTTTTGGGGCATCCAAAAGATCACCCTGGGACCACGAAGAGGAAATCTTGACCAAAAGTTACTTCAAGCTGAAGCCAAATGGATCTTCAGATTAAAAACAATGTCCCCTAACGGGCTGAATGAGGGATTCACATTCACACCGTTCCTATAAATAAAACAAACAAATAACAAATTTACTGATACAGTTCTATTTTTAGGTCAAACAGTGGATTTTTAATTTATTTTGTACTTTTATTTTCTTTTTCTGTATTCAATTCACATTCTGTGCAATTTCATATCACAACTTCTACCCTAGCCTAATATAAGCTTTAAAATCCTCACAGGAATACTTTTCATGCCTATCATCTCTAGCCTTTAATTGTGGGAGACCTAATACTGTGAGATGCATAACCATCCTCTAACATTCTATGATGGCATATATTTGATTGCTATTTACAGCATTAATCTCTATATGATTAAGTTCTCTGCCTTGCACAGCGCTAACGATATGCGCTGTTACCTCTCACAAACACCTCCGAATTCAGACTAAGTCCACTGACATGCGCGGCTGCTCACCCGTATGTCGAAATCTGAGCCTAAGTCCTCGGACATGCGCAAACTGTCTCATACGCGCAAATTCTAAGTCCTTTGACATGCGCAAACCATGCTTGGTAGCATTCTGACATCTAAGTGCAAGAACATGCGCACTAGCACCGGAGCTGTCAAACAACGGCTAGAGGGCGTCGTTCTCATTCTTTCGCGCCAGCCGTGTTTGAATTGAATTCACTTTAACCAATCAGAGGCCAGATACGGCAAGAGCATCCAAGCCTCGATACGATATCTTTACAGCATAGGCTGTCACTGTTTTGACCTGGGGGTCACTTTACAAGCTGAATGTATATAAACCACCTTTAGCTCCACCCCCCCTTGATGCCACCTTTGATAACGCCAGCGCGTCTGGCGAAACTAGTCAGGTTTCTAGGCATGATTTTAACTATAGTTAGCGCTATGGGATAACCGGCTCCCATTATACTAGAAATCACGATAGTGATCATTCAACATAATAGTATATGTGATCATAGTACCTGGATTAAGAGAGTATACAGCTATAGCCTAGACACCGCAGGCAGATTATCCTGACGGTGTGCTATACGGCAAGCGCTGTGACACTCTTTACCCGTACACTTTAGACAACAACTTATGTCTGAAGTGTCACGCATACAGCATTCTGCAGTTTACACTTGCGGCGCTTTAACCCCTTGTTACTCAGCTCTGCAACTCTAAACAGATAGCATAGCACCTATTGTTTTTTTGCTTGTAAAGACCCGATGGTCATTAAAAATTTGGCTCACAATTGTTGAGATACAGGGTGCATATGCCTTTCACACCTACTGTATGCGCATTATTGATACATCAATACCGCATCACATGAGCACTGATTCTATGTAAGACTGGCCGGCGGTCTTAACATATTGTATCTAACAGTAGCTCCAAACTGAGTGTTATGCGGATATATGGCGCTGTTCCCTTCCATTTACCGCGACCAGTCTGCGATCGCATAATATTTAAATTTGCAACGTTCAACTGCAAATATATCTCTATACTCATAAGGAGACACTGCATCTCCTCTAAGCTTGGAAGGTCTCCAAATAGCGTGGTCCCATGCTGAACTATCGCATACCGCGCGCATGTGAACAACGCCTATAAACATCCAATAACTGATCACTATCCTCCGGTTGAACCCATAGCTGCTACCTATTTTTACATATAGCACTGTAAATATCAGCACTTTTTGTAGTTACTAAGTCTCATTGAATTAATAAAAGTTAAGTTTTAATTCCATAGGGAAACCAGTAATCGTTGCCTAGTGCAACAATATATTGATACTATTAAATTACTGCCTATTGGGATAGGGATCATCTACCCGAATCCTAAAAGAGAGTTATCCCTCTCACTTCCGATCCTATCCCCAGAAATATATCTGGGACAAGTTTCCTACACTAGGCCATTAAGCGTGCAATGGCAAATTTCCTAGCAAACAAACTGACTCATGAATCCCTCCTTAGTGCAGCAACACAAGTCTTCTCCCTGGGCGATTTACCCCTGAACAGTGTTGACATCAACACTGCCTTTAAGGAGTTACAAAAAACTTATAAGAATTATATTCGATCGTGGTGGGAGATCAGTAGTTTGGAGACATATATTCAGCAAAAATTGGTCTATAGAGGACTACGGATTAACCTCAAACCGAACTCCCATCAGGAAGACACTGAGTTCATGAAGGGATGGTATGAACTAATGACCAGTAACTCTATACTTATGCTAGAATATCTCCTAAAACACGAACGGACAGTGTTTTCTAAACTAAATACCCAATTAGAAACACAGTTGGAACAAATAAAATTCTTTAGCAGCAATCCCTGAATTTACAAATTACGAAACTCGTTTACAGAGACACCTTGACATCTATCAGTCTGAACTAAAAGAGCGCAAACATCGTAAATATATACGAGATAAAAAAGATTTCGATTCTGGGGACATCTACAGAACTACCCCCACACACCCCCAAAGACCTTTTTTCTCCGACCAATCAGAATCGGACTACTCGGGGGCTGACGAGTACCCGACATCCGCGAATAACTTCCAACAAGGTAATTCGACCCGCCAGAGATCAAAATCTAGGAACAGACGTATACAAAGGAGACCACGTACACAAAACTCACGTAGTCACCAAGCACCACCACCCCAACAATGGCCTACAGTGCAACCAATCACACAACCCATTGGATCTTCATTACCATCCTTACCCTACAACACATCTCCTGCTTTGACCCAAACACTAGCACCTACCACAATGGGCCCTACTCCTCAAGCCCAGTATTTACCACCTCAACAACATCCACCACCTCCCACTGGCCCACAAATGACCCAACCACCTCTTTTTTTAGGACCGGCACAACTACGGGACAGGAGTCAATGGGCTTACAAGCAAAGGAACCAACCAACCAACCACAAATATTGAACCTCTCCAAAATCACCTTACTGACTCACGAACTTCAATTATTGGAGAAAGGACTGACCTTCACACCAACCCCTCACTTCGATAAATTTACGTGGATAAAGGATATTAACCTATTTGCTCGCAAGCTTGCGTTACATAAATTCTTCAAAAATAAACAACAGAACCCAGGAGCTTTATCTAGTCGTGAAAAAGAAGCCCTCGAGGCACTAATGGCACTCGAATCCGAAAACCAGACAGGCACATATTTATTTTCTGCTCCTGCCTCCACGTTGAAACCCAAATCACTCTTCACTCCTCCTCTGGTCACCTTACACAACATTGATAAATTCGTGAACCTTGTCTGTAATGACATTGAAAAAATCAATGTACAAGTGTCCAGATTCAATCAAAATCTGACACACCAAGAGAACAAAGCCCTCAAGACCTTAACAACCAATGAAGAGATTGTCATCAAACCCTCCGACAAAGGAGGTAATCTCGTAATTATGGACACCCCTGACTATAAACAAATGTGTCTGAGACTGCTGAATGACACTAATACCTATGAAGTACTAAAACAAGACCCCACCAAAACGTATCAATTACAACTTCGGGAAATTCTCTTGGAGGCCAAAACATCATTATTAATCACGGATGCAGAGTTTAAGGTCTTGTATAACCCGACTCCTACCCTTGCAACCTTTTATTCTCTGCCAAAGATACATAAACAAAAATCACCAATCCCAGGACGACCGATAGTGTCCGGAAACGGTAATCTCACTGAAACAGCCAGCCAGTACATCGACCAAATACTATTCCCATTTGTAGAGACCTTGCCATCGTTTCTTAAGGACACCACTTCAACAGTCACCAAACTGCAGGACGTCTCAGTACCTAATAATGTCAAGCTGGCTAGTCTTGACGTAGAGGCCCTTTACACTAGTATCAAGCACGAATTTGGCCTAAAAGCAGTGGAGTATTATCTTTCCTCCCGAGGGAACTCTTTCTCTCCCCACAACCAATTTGTCCAAAAACTTCTGCAATTCCTTCTGACACATAATTATTTCGTTTTCAATAAACGATTTTACCTACAGAAAAATGGAACGGCTATGGGCACGAGTTGTGCCCCCACCTATGCCAACCTCTACCTCGGTTGGTGGGAGGCCACATCTGTGTTCACTGAAGAAATGCAAGAATTTACTGACCATGTCATCTTTTGGGGACGCTACATCGATGACATCCTGATTCTTTGGGATGGAGATGTAGCGTCCTTCAATAACTTTGTCAAAGCCTTAAATAATAATCACATCAACCTCTTACTAACAAGCGAAATCCATGAAGATTCGATCAATTTCTTGGACCTAACAATAGGTAAAGATGCTAACGGCAATATCACAACCAACATCTATCGCAAACCCACGGCCACCACCAGCTTTTTAAACTGGAATAGCTATCATCCTGCCCCTCTAAAACGAGGGATTCCAATTGGCCAATATCTTCGAGCACGCAGGAACTGCTCAACGGAAGAGACCTTCCTAAAAGAATGCAACACACTGTATGAGAAATTCCGCAGTAGAGGATACCCCAAACGTGTACTTCACCGTGCTTTCCATAGGGCTAGAACTACGGACCGGACCGAACTACTCAACCCTCGGGTCACCAATTCTCCAAAACGACTGATCCGGTGTATTGGAACATATGATATAGCACACCATGAAATCCGTCAAACCCTGACACAATACTGGCCAATCCTCCAGGCAGATCCTGATTTAAGAGAAATAATCACCGATACACCTACAATCACCTACCGCAGAGGCAAAAATCTAAAGGACTTCCTGGTACATAGTCACTTTACAGAGACCAGTACTACGCAATCAGGTACCTGGCTTAAATCCAAAATCCAGGGATCATACCCATGTGGTACCTGTACCTATTGTAAATTTCTACCCAAAACCAAGTCCTTTATCAACCCTTCCGACAACCATGAATATCACATCAGGGAATTTATTAATTGCCAAACGCAAGGATTAATTTATGCTGCTAAATGTCCCTGCTCCCTTTTGTATATAGGAAAAACGATCCAACAATTTAGAAATCGTATTGGCTCACACCTGAGCAATATACGAACCCAAACTGATACGAGCATTGCTCGACATATGAATTTAGTCCATGGTGGCAATACCAAAGGACTTACCTTTTGGGGCATCCAAAAGATCACCCTGGGACCACGAAGAGGAAATCTTGACCAAAAGTTACTTCAAGCTGAAGCCAAATGGATCTTCAGATTAAAAACAATGTCCCCTAACGGGCTGAATGAGGGATTCACATTCACACCGTTCCTATAAATAAACAAACAAATAACAAATTTACTGATACAGTTCTATTTTTAGGTCAAACAGTGGATTTTTAATTTATTTTGTACTTTTATTTTCTTTTTCTGTATTCAATTCACATTCTGTGCAATTTCATATCACAACTTCTACCCTAGCCTAATATAAGCTTTAAAATCCTCACAGGAATACTTTTCATGCCTATCATCTCTAGCCTTTAATTGTGGGAGACCTAATACTGTGAGATGCATAACCATCCTCTAACATTCTATGATGGCATATATTTGATTGCTATTTACAGCATTAATCTCTATATGATTAAGTTCTCTGCCTTGCACAGCGCTAACGATATGCGCTGTTACCTCTCACAAACACCTCCGAATTCAGACTAAGTCCACTGACATGCGCGGCTGCTCACCCGTATGTCGAAATCTGAGCCTAAGTCCTCGGACATGCGCAAACTGTCTCATACGCGCAAATTCTAAGTCCTTTGACATGCGCAAACCACGCTTGGTAGCATTCTGACATCTAAGTGCAAGAACATGCGCACTAGCACCGGAGCTGTCAAACAACGGCTAGAGGGCGTCTTTCTCATTCTTTCGCGCCAGCCGTGTTTGAATTGAATTCACTTTAACCAATCAGAGGCCAGATACGGCAAGAGCATCCAAGCCTCGATACGATATCTTTACAGCATAGGCTGTCACTGTTTTGACCTGGGGGTCACTTTACAAGCTGAATGTATATAAACCACCTTTAGCTCCACCCCCCCTTGATGCCACCTTTGATAACGCCAGCGCGTCTGGCGAAACTAGTCAGGTTTCTAGGCATGATTTTAACTATAGTTAGCGCTATGGGATAACCGGCTCCCATTATACTAGAAATCACGATAGTGATCATTCAACATAATAGTATATGTGATCATAGTACCTGGATCAAGAGAGTATACAGCTATAGCCTAGACACCGCAGGCAGATTATCCTGACGGTGTGCTATACGGCAAGCGCTGTGACACTCTTTACCCGTACACTTTAGACAACAACTTATGTCTGAAGTGTCACGCATACAGCATTCTGCAGTTTACACTTGCGGCGCTTTAACCCCTTGTTACTCAGCTCTGCAACTCTAAATAGATAGCATAGCACCTATTGTTTTTTGCTTGTAAAGACCCGATGGTCATTAAAAATTTGGCTCACAATTGTTGAGATACAGGTGCATATGCCTTTCACACCACTGTATGCGCATTATTGATACATCAATACCGCATCACATGAGCACTGATTCTATGTAAGACTGGCCGGCGGTCTTAACATATTGTATCTAACAGTAGCTCCAAACTGAGTGTTATGCGGATATATGGCGCTGTTCCCTTCCATTTACCGCGACCAGTCTGCGATCGCATAATATTTAAATTTGCAACGTTCAACTGCAAATATATCTCTATACTCATAAGGAGACACTGCATCTCCTCTAAGCTTGGAAGGTTTCCAAATAGCGTGGCCCATGCTGAACTATCGCATACCGCGCGCATGTGAACAGCGCCTATAAACATCCAATAACTGATCACTATACTCCGGTTGAACCCATAGCTGCTACCTATTTTTACATATAGCACTGTAAATATCAGCACTTTTTGTAGTTACTAAGTCTCATTGAATTAATAAAAGTTAAGTTTTAATTCCATAGGGAAACCAGTAATCGTTGCCTAGTGCAACAATATATTGATACTGAATTTCATTTCTAGCACATAGCCAAAAAATCGCCCCATTGACTTACATTGGAGTGCAGAAAAGGTCATTTTTTCTCGGTCCCTTTAAGAGGTAGGAGTTAAACAAGCTTAGGTCTGCGGTGCCCAGGGGGACCCCATCCAGCCCGCACTGAGTTTCATTCCTACCACCTTAGGAAAAAAAGTCATTATTTTGAGGCTTAGAAGTCATTTCTGCAATTCCCATAGAAAATCAACGGCGTCTCTAATTCAATTGTGTGGAGCGCATATCAGGTGGGTTTTCTCTGCCGGCTTAAGAGATACACGTGAAACTAAAGCCGATCCTGGGTGCCTAGGGTGCCTGTCATCCAATCCGCACTGAATTTCATTTCTAGCACATAGCCAAAAAATCGCCCCATTGACTTACATTGGAGTGCAGAAAAGGTCATTTTTTCTCGGTCCCTTTAAGAGGTAGGAGTTAAACAAGCTTAGGTCTGCGGTGCCCAGGGGGGACCCCATCCAGCCCGCACTGAGTTTCATTCCTACCACCTTAGGAAAAAAAGTCATTATTTTGAGGCTTAGAAGTCATTTCTGCAATTCCCATAGAAAATCAATGGCGTCTCTATTCAATTGTGTGGAGCGCATATCAGGTGGGTTTTCTCTGCCGGCTTAAGAGATACACGTGAAACTAAAGCCGATCCTGGGTGCCTAGGGTGCCTGTCATCCAATCCGCACTGAATTTCATTTCTAGCACATAGCCAAAAAATCGCCCCATTGACTTACATTGGAGTGCAGAAAAGGTCATTTTTTCTCGGTCCCTTTAAGAGGTAGGAGTTAAACAAGCTTAGGTCTGCGGTGCCCAGGGGGGACCCCATCCAGCCCGCACTGAGTTTCATTCCTACCACCTTAGGAAAAAAAGTCATTATTTTGAGGCTTAGAAGTCATTTCTGCAATTCCCATAGAAAATCAACGGCGTCTCTATTCAATTGTGTGGAGCGCATATCAGGTGGGTTTTCTCTGCCGGCTTAAGAGATACACGTGAAACTAAAGCCGATCCTGGGTGCCTAGGGTGCCTGTCATCCAATCCGCACTGAATTTCATTTCTAGCACATAGCCAAAAAATCGCCCCATTGACTTACATTGGAGTGCAGAAAAGGTCATTTTTTTCTCGGTCCCTTTAAGAGGTAGGAGTTAAACAAGCTTAGGTCTGCGGTGCCCAGGGGGGACCCCATCCAGCCCGCACTGAGTTTCATTCCTACCACCTTAGGAAAAAAAGTCATTATTTTGAGGCTTAGAAGTCATTTCTGCAATTCCCATAGAAAATCAACGGCGTCTCTAATTCAATTGTGTGGAGCGCATATCAGGTGGGTTTTCTCTGCCGGCTTAAGAGATACACGTGAAACTAAAGCCGATCCTGGGTGCCTAGGGTGCCTGTCATCCAATCCGCACTGAATTTCATTTCTAGCACATAGCCAAAAAATCGCCCCATTGACTTACATTGGAGTGCAGAAAAGGTCATTTTTTCTCGGTCCCTTTAAGAGGTAGGAGTTAAACAAGCTTAGGTCTGCGGTGCCCAGGGGGGACCCCATCCAGCCCGCACTGAGTTTCATTCCTTACCACCTTAGGAAAAAAAGTCATTATTTTGAGGCTTAGAAGTCATTTCTGCAATTCCCATAGAAAATCAATGGCGTCTCTATTCAATTGTGTGGAGCGCATATCAGGTGGGTTTTCTCTGCCGGCTTAAGAGATACACGTGAAACTAAAGCCGATCCTGGGTGCCTAGGGTGCCTGTCATCCAATCCGCACTGAATTTCATTTCTAGCACATAGCCAAAAAATCGCCCCATTGACTTACATTGGAGTGCAGAAAAGGTCATTTTTTCTCGGTCCCTTTAAGAGGTAGGAGTTAAACAAGCTTAGGTCTGCGGTGCCCAGGGGGGACCCCATCCAGCCCGCACTGAGTTTCATTCCTACCACCTTAGGAAAAAAAGTCATTATTTTGAGGCTTAGAAGTCATTTCTGCAATTCCCATAGAAAATCAACGGCGTCTCTATTCAATTGTGTGGAGCGCATATCAGGTGGGTTTTCTCTGCCGGCTTAAGAGATACACGTGAAACTAAAGCCGATCCTGGGTGCCTAGGGTGCCTGTCATCCAATCCGCACTGAATTTCATTTCTAGCACATAGCCAAAAAATCGCCCCATTGACTTACATTGGAGTGCAGAAAAGGTCATTTTTTTCTCGGTCCCTTTAAGAGGTAGGAGTTAAACAAGCTTAGGTCTGCGGTGCCCAGGGGGGACCCCATCCAGCCCGCACTGAGTTTCATTCCTACCACCTTAGGAAAAAAAAGTCATTATTTTGAGGCTTAGAAGTCATTTCTGCAATTCCCATAGAAAATCAACGGCGTCTCTATTCAATTGTGTGGAGCGCATATCAGGTGGGTTTTCTCTGCCGGCTTAAGAGATACACAGTGAAACTAAAGCCGATCCTGGGTGCCTAGGGTGCCTGTCATCCAATCCGCACTGAATTTCATTTCTAGCACATAGCCAAAAAATCGCCCCATTGACTTACATTGGAGTGCAGAAAAGGTCATTTTTTCTCGGTCCCTTTAAGAGGTAGGAGTTAAACAAGCTTAGGTCTGCGGTGCCCAGGGGGGACCCCATCCAGCCCGCACTGAGTTTCATTCCTACCACCTTAGGAAAAAAAGTCATTATTTTGAGGCTTAGAAGTCATTTCTGCAATTCCCATAGAAAATCAACGGCGTCTCTAATTCAATTGTGTGGAGCGCATATCAGGTGGGTTTTCTCTGCCGGCTTAAGAGATACACGTGAAACTAAAGCCGATCCTGGGTGCCTAGGGTGCCTGTCATCCAATCCGCACTGAATTTCATTTCTAGCACATAGCCAAAAAATCGCCCCATTGACTTACATTGGAGTGCAGAAAAGGTCATTTTTTCTCGGTCCCTTTAAGAGGTAGGAGTTAAACAAGCTTAGGTCTGCGGTGCCCAGGGGGGACCCCATCCAGCCCGCACTGAGTTTCATTCCTACCACCTTAGGAAAAAAAGTCATTATTTTGAGGCTTAGAAGTCATTTCTGCAATTCCCATAGAAAATCAACGGCGTCTCTAATTCAATTGTGTGGAGCGCATATCAGGTGGGTTTTCTCTGCCGGCTTAAGAGATACACGTGAAACTAAAGCCGATCCTGGGTGCCTAGGGTGCCTGTCATCCAATCCGCACTGAATTTCATTTCTAGCACATAGCCAAAAAATCGCCCCATTGACTTACATTGGAGTGCAGAAAAGGTCATTTTTTCTCGGTCCCTTTAAGAGGTAGGAGTTAAACAAGCTTAGGTCTGCGGTGCCCAGGGGGGACCCCATCCAGCCCGCACTGAGTTTCATTCCTACCACCTTAGGAAAAAAAGTCATTATTTTGAGGCTTAGAAGTCATTTCTGCAATTCCCATAGAAAATCAACGGCGTCTCTATTCAATTGTGTGGAGCGCATATCAGGTGGGTTTTCTCTGCCGGCTTAAGAGATACACGTGAAACTAAAGCCGATCCTGGGTGCCTAGGGTGCCTGTCATCCAATCCGCACTGAATTTCATTTCTAGCACATAGCCAAAAAATCGCCCCATTGACTTACATTGGAGTGCAGAAAAGGTCATTTTTTTCTCGGTCCCTTTAAGAGGTAGGAGTTAAACAAGCTTAGGTCTGCGGTGCCCAGGGGGGACCCCATCCAGCCCGCACTGAGTTTCATTCCTACCACCTTAGGAAAAAAAGTCATTATTTTGAGGCTTAGAAGTCATTTCTGCAATTCCCATAGAAAATCAACGGCGTCTCTATTCAATTGTGTGGAGCGCATATCAGGTGGGTTTTCTCTGCCGGCTTAAGAGATACACGTGAAACTAAAGCCGATCCTGGGTGCCTAGGGTGCCTGTCATCCAATCCGCACTGAATTTCATTTCTAGCACATAGCCAAAAAATCGCCCCATTGACTTACATTGGAGTGCAGAAAAGGTCATTTTTTTCTCGGTCCCTTTAAGAGGTAGGAGTTAAACAAGCTTAGGTCTGCGGTGCCCAGGGGGGACCCCATCCAGCCCGCACTGAGTTTCATTCCTACCACCTTAGGAAAAAAAGTCATTATTTTGAGGCTTAGAAGTCATTTCTGCAATTCCCATAGAAAATCAACGGCGTCTCTAATTCAATTGTGTGGAGCGCATATCAGGTGGATTTTCTCTGCCGGCTTAAGAGATACACGTGAAACTAAAGCCGATCCTGGGTGCCTAGGGTGCCTGTCATCCAATCCGCACTGAATTTCATTTCTAGCACATAGCCAAAAAATCGCCCCATTGACTTACATTGGAGTGCAGAAAAGGTCATTTTTTCTCGGTCCCTTTAAGAGGTAGGAGTTAAACAAGCTTAGGTCTGCGGTGCCCAGGGGGGACCCCATCCAGCCCACACTGAGTTTCATTCCTACCACCTTAGGAAAAAAAGTCATTATTTTGAGGCTTAGAAGTCATTTCTGCAATTCCCATAGAAAATCAATGGCGTCTCTATTCAATTGTGTGGAGCGCATATCAGGTGGATTTTCTCTGCCGGCTTAAGAGATACACGTGAAACTAAAGCCGATCCTGGGTGCCTAGGGTGCCTGTCATCCAATCCGCACTGAATTTCATTTCTAGCACATAGCCAAAAAATCGCCCCATTGACTTACATTGGAGTGCAGAAAAGGTCATTTTTTCTCGGTCCCTTTAAGAGGTAGGAGTTAAACAAGCTTAGGTCTGCGGTGCCCAGGGGGACCCCATCCAGCCCGCACTGAGTTTCATTCCTACCACCTTAGGAAAAAAAGTCATTATTTTGAGGCTTAGAAGTCATTTCTGCAATTCCCATAGAAAATCAACGGCGTCTCTAATTCAATTGTGTGGAGCGCATATCAGGTGGGTTTTCTCTGCCGGCTTAAGAGATACACGTGAAACTAAAGCCGATCCTGGGTGCCTAGGGTGCCTGTCATCCAATCCGCACTGAATTTCATTTCTAGCACATAGCCAAAAAATCGCCCCATTGACTTACATTGGAGTGCAGAAAAGGTCATTTTTTCTCGGTCCCTTTAAGAGGTAGGAGTTAAACAAGCTTAGGTCTGCGGTGCCCAGGGGGGACCCCATCCAGCCCGCACTGAGTTTCATTCCTACCACCTTAGGAAAAAAAGTCATTATTTTGAGGCTTAGAAGTCATTTCTGCAATTCCCATAGAAAATCAACGGCGTCTCTAATTCAATTGTGTGGAGCGCATATCAGGTGGGTTTTCTCTGCCGGCTTAAGAGATACACGTGAAACTAAAGCCGATCCTGGGTGCCTAGGGTGCCTGTCATCCAATCCGCACTGAATTTCATTTCTAGCACATAGCCAAAAAATCGCCCCATTGACTTACATTGGAGTGCAGAAAAGGTCATTTTTTCTCGGTCCCTTTAAGAGGTAGGAGTTAAACAAGCTTAGGTCTGCGGTGCCCAGGGGGGACCCCATCCAGCCCGCACTGAGTTTCATTCCTACCACCTTAGGAAAAAAAGTCATTATTTTGAGGCTTAGAAGTCATTTCTGCAATTCCCATAGAAAATCAACGGCGTCTCTAATTCAATTGTGTGGAGCGCATATCAGGTGGGTTTTCTCTGCCGGCTTAAGAGATACACGTGAAACTAAAGCCGATCCTGGGTGCCTAGGGTGCCTGTCATCCAATCCGCACTGAATTTCATTTCTAGCACATAGCCAAAAAATCGCCCCATTGACTTACATTGGAGTGCAGAAAAGGTCATTTTTTCTCGGTCCCTTTAAGAGGTAGGAGTTAAACAAGCTTAGGTCTGCGGTGCCCAGGGGGGACCCCATCCAGCCCGCACTGAGTTTCATTCCTACCACCTTAGGAAAAAAAGTCATTATTTTGAGGCTTAGAAGTCATTTCTGCAATTCCCATAGAAAATCAACGGCGTCTCTAATTCAATTGTGTGGAGCGCATATCAGGTGGGTTTTCTCTGCCGGCTTAAGAGATACACGTGAAACTAAAGCCGATCCTGGGTGCCTAGGGTGCCTGTCATCCAATCCGCACTGAATTTCATTTCTAGCACATAGCCAAAAAATCGCCCCATTGACTTACATTGGAGTGCAGAAAAGGTCATTTTTTCTCGGTCCCTTTAAGAGGTAGGAGTTAAACAAGCTTAGGTCTGCGGTGCCCAGGGGGGACCCCATCCAGCCCGCACTGAGTTTCATTCCTACCACCTTAGGAAAAAAAGTCATTATTTTGAGGCTTAGAAGTCATTTCTGCAATTCCCATAGAAAATCAACGGCGTCTCTAATTCAATTGTGTGGAGCGCATATCAGGTGGGTTTTCTCTGCCGGCTTAAGAGATACACGTGAAACTAAAGCCGATCCTGGGTGCCTAGGGTGCCTGTCATCCAATCCGCACTGAATTTCATTTCTAGCACATAGCCAAAAAATCGCCCCATTGACTTACATTGGAGTGCAGAAAAGGTCATTTTTTCTCGGTCCCTTTAAGAGGTAGGAGTTAAACAAGCTTAGGTCTGCGGTGCCCAGGGGGGACCCCATCCAGCCCGCACTGAGTTTCATTCCTACCACCTTAGGAAAAAAAGTCATTATTTTGAGGCTTAGAAGTCATTTCTGCAATTCCCATAGAAAATCAACGGCGTCTCTAATTCAATTGTGTGGAGCGCATATCAGGTGGGTTTTCTCTGCCGGCTTAAGAGATACACGTGAAACTAAAGCCGATCCTGGGTGCCTAGGGTGCCTGTCATCCAATCCGCACTGAATTTCATTTCTAGCACATAGCCAAAAAATCGCCCCATTGACTTACATTGGAGTGCAGAAAAGGTCATTTTTTCTCGGTCCCTTTAAGAGGTAGGAGTTAAACAAGCTTAGGTCTGCGGTGCCCAGGGGGGACCCCATCCAGCCCGCACTGAGTTTCATTCCTACCACCTTAGGAAAAAAAGTCATTATTTTGAGGCTTAGAAGTCATTTCTGCAATTCCCATAGAAAATCAACGGCGTCTCTATTCAATTGTGTGGAGCGCATATCAGGTGGGTTTTCTCTGCCGGCTTAAGAGATACACGTGAAACTAAAGCCGATCCTGGGTGCCTAGGGTGCCTGTCATCCAATCCGCACTGAATTTCATTTCTAGCACATAGCCAAAAAATCGCCCCATTGACTTACATTGGAGTGCAGAAAAGGTCATTTTTTCTCGGTCCCTTTAAGAGGTAGGAGTTAAACAAGCTTAGGTCTGCGGTGCCCAGGGGGGACCCCATCCAGCCCGCACTGAGTTTCATTCCTACCACCTTAGGAAAAAAAGTCATTATTTTGAGGCTTAGAAGTCATTTCTGCAATTCCCATAGAAAATCAACGGCGTCTCTATTCAATTGTGTGGAGCGCATATCAGGTGGGTTTTCTCTGCCGGCTTAAGAGATACACGTGAAACTAAAGCCGATCCTGGGTGCCTAGGGTGCCTGTCATCCAATCCGCACTGAATTTCATTTCTAGCACATAGCCAAAAAATCGCCCCATTGACTTACATTGGAGTGCAGAAAAGGTCATTTTTTCTCGGTCCCTTTAAGAGGTAGGAGTTAAACAAGCTTAGGTCTGCGGTGCCCAGGGGGGACCCCATCCAGCCCGCACTGAGTTTCATTCCTACCACCTTAGGAAAAAAAGTCATTATTTTGAGGCTTAGAAGTCATTTCTGCAATTCCCATAGAAAATCAACGGCGTCTCTATTCAATTGTGTGGAGCGCATATCAGGTGGGTTTTCTCTGCCGGCTTAAGAGATACACGTGAAACTAAAGCCGATCCTGGGTGCCTAGGGTGCCTGTCATCCAATCCGCACTGAATTTCATTTCTAGCACATAGCCAAAAAATCGCCCCATTGACTTACATTGGAGTGCAGAAAAGGTCATTTTTTCTCGGTCCCTTTAAGAGGTAGGAGTTAAACAAGCTTAGGTCTGCGGTGCCCAGGGGGGACCCCATCCAGCCCGCACTGAGTTTCATTCCTACCACCTTAGGAAAAAAAGTCATTATTTTGAGGCTTAGAAGTCATTTCTGCAATTCCCATAGAAAATCAACGGCGTCTCTATTCAATTGTGTGGAGCGCATATCAGGTGGGTTTTCTCTGCCGGCTTAAGAGATACACGTGAAACTAAAGCCGATCCTGGGTGCCTAGGGTGCCTGTCATCCAATCCGCACTGAATTTCATTTCTAGCACATAGCCAAAAAATCGCCCCATTGACTTACATTGGAGTGCAGAAAAGGTCATTTTTTCTCGGTCCCTTTAAGAGGTAGGAGTTAAACAAGCTTAGGTCTGCGGTGCCCAGGGGGGACCCCATCCAGCCCGCACTGAGTTTCATTCCTACCACCTTAGGAAAAAAAGTCATTATTTTGAGGCTTAGAAGTCATTTCTGCAATTCCCATAGAAAATCAACGGCGTCTCTATTCAATTGTGTGGAGCGCATATCAGGTGGGTTTTCTCTGCCGGCTTAAGAGATACACGTGAAACTAAAGCCGATCCTGGGTGCCTAGGGTGCCTGTCATCCAATCCGCACTGAATTTCATTTCTAGCACATAGCCAAAAAATCGCCCCATTGACTTACATTGGAGTGCAGAAAAGGTCATTTTTTCTCGGTCCCTTTAAGAGGTAGGAGTTAAACAAGCTTAGGTCTGCGGTGCCCAGGGGGGACCCCATCCAGCCCGCACTGAGTTTCATTCCTACCACCTTAGGAAAAAAAGTCATTATTTTGAGGCTTAGAAGTCATTTCTGCAATTCCCATAGAAAATCAACGGCGTCTCTATTCAATTGTGTGGAGCGCATATCAGGTGGGTTTTCTCTGCCGGCTTAAGAGATACACGTGAAACTAAAGCCGATCCTGGGTGCCTAGGGTGCCTGTCATCCAATCCGCACTGAATTTCATTTCTAGCACATAGCCAAAAAATCGCCCCATTGACTTACATTGGAGTGCAGAAAAGGTCATTTTTTCTCGGTCCCTTTAAGAGGTAGGAGTTAAACAAGCTTAGGTCTGCGGTGCCCAGGGGGGACCCCATCCAGCCCGCACTGAGTTTCATTCCTACCACCTTAGGAAAAAAAGTCATTATTTTGAGGCTTAGAAGTCATTTCTGCAATTCCCATAGAAAATCAACGGCGTCTCTATTCAATTGTGTGGAGCGCATATCAGGTGGGTTTTCTCTGCCGGCTTAAGAGATACACGTGAAACTAAAGCCGATCCTGGGTGCCTAGGGTGCCTGTCATCCAATCCGCACTGAATTTCATTTCTAGCACATAGCCAAAAAATCGCCCCATTGACTTACATTGGAGTGCAGAAAAGGTCATTTTTTCTCGGTCCCTTTAAGAGGTAGGAGTTAAACAAGCTTAGGTCTGCGGTGCCCAGGGGGGACCCCATCCAGCCCGCACTGAGTTTCATTCCTACCACCTTAGGAAAAAAAGTCATTATTTTGAGGCTTAGAAGTCATTTCTGCAATTCCCATAGAAAATCAACGGCGTCTCTAATTCAATTGTGTGGAGCGCATATCAGGTGGGTTTTCTCTGCCGGCTTAAGAGATACACGTGAAACTAAAGCCGATCCTGGGTGCCTAGGGTGCCTGTCATCCAATCCGCACTGAATTTCATTTCTAGCACATAGCCAAAAAATCGCCCCATTGACTTACATTGGAGTGCAGAAAAGGTCATTTTTTCTCGGTCCCTTTAAGAGGTAGGAGTTAAACAAGCTTAGGTCTGCGGTGCCCAGGGGGGACCCCATCCAGCCCGCACTGAGTTTCATTCCTACCACCTTAGGAAAAAAAGTCATTATTTTGAGGCTTAGAAGTCATTTCTGCAATTCCCATAGAAAATCAACGGCGTCTCTAATTCAATTGTGTGGAGCGCATATCAGGTGGGTTTTCTCTGCCGGCTTAAGAGATACACGTGAAACTAAAGCCGATCCTGGGTGCCTAGGGTGCCTGTCATCCAATCCGCACTGAATTTCATTTCTAGCACATAGCCAAAAAATCGCCCCATTGACTTACATTGGAGTGCAGAAAAGGTCATTTTTTCTCGGTCCCTTTAAGAGGTAGGAGTTAAACAAGCTTAGGTCTGCGGTGCCCAGGGGGGACCCCATCCAGCCCGCACTGAGTTTCATTCCTACCACCTTAGGAAAAAAAGTCATTATTTTGAGGCTTAGAAGTCATTTCTGCAATTCCCATAGAAAATCAACGGCGTCTCTATTCAATTGTGTGGAGCGCATATCAGGTGGGTTTTCTCTGCCGGCTTAAGAGATACACGTGAAACTAAAGCCGATCCTGGGTGCCTAGGGTGCCTGTCATCCAATCCGCACTGAATTTCATTTCTAGCACATAGCCAAAAAATCGCCCCATTGACTTACATTGGAGTGCAGAAAAGGTCATTTTTTCTCGGTCCCTTTAAGAGGTAGGAGTTAAACAAGCTTAGGTCTGCGGTGCCCAGGGGGGACCCCATCCAGCCCGCACTGAGTTTCATTCCTACCACCTTAGGAAAAAAAGTCATTATTTTGAGGCTTAGAAGTCATTTCTGCAATTCCCATAGAAAATCAACGGCGTCTCTATTCAATTGTGTGGAGCGCATATCAGGTGGGTTTTCTCTGCCGGCTTAAGAGATACACGTGAAACTAAAGCCGATCCTGGGTGCCTAGGGTGCCTGTCATCCAATCCGCACTGAATTTCATTTCTAGCACATAGCCAAAAAATCGCCCCATTGACTTACATTGGAGTGCAGAAAAGGTCATTTTTTCTCGGTCCCTTTAAGAGGTAGGAGTTAAACAAGCTTAGGTCTGCGGTGCCCAGGGGGGACCCCATCCAGCCCGCACTGAGTTTCATTCCTACCACCTTAGGAAAAAAAGTCATTATTTTGAGGCTTAGAAGTCATTTCTGCAATTCCCATAGAAAATCAACGGCGTCTCTAATTCAATTGTGTGGAGCGCATATCAGGTGGGTTTTCTCTGCCGGCTTAAGAGATACACGTGAAACTAAAGCCGATCCTGGGTGCCTAGGGTGCCTGTCATCCAATCCGCACTGAATTTCATTTCTAGCACATAGCCAAAAAATCGCCCCATTGACTTACATTGGAGTGCAGAAAAGGTCATTTTTTCTCGGTCCCTTTAAGAGGTAGGAGTTAAACAAGCTTAGGTCTGCGGTGCCCAGGGGGGACCCCATCCAGCCCGCACTGAGTTTCATTCCTACCACCTTAGGAAAAAAAGTCATTATTTTGAGGCTTAGAAGTCATTTCTGCAATTCCCATAGAAAATCAACGGCGTCTCTATTCAATTGTGTGGAGCGCATATCAGGTGGGTTTTCTCTGCCGGCTTAAGAGATACACGTGAAACTAAAGCCGATCCTGGGTGCCTAGGGTGCCTGTCATCCAATCCGCACTGAATTTCATTTCTAGCACATAGCCAAAAAATCGCCCCATTGACTTACATTGGAGTGCAGAAAAGGTCATTTTTTCTCGGTCCCTTTAAGAGGTAGGAGTTAAACAAGCTTAGGTCTGCGGTGCCCAGGGGGGACCCCATCCAGCCCGCACTGAGTTTCATTCCTACCACCTTAGGAAAAAAAGTCATTATTTTGAGGCTTAGAAGTCATTTCTGCAATTCCCATAGAAAATCAACGGCGTCTCTATTCAATTGTGTGGAGCGCATATCAGGTGGGTTTTCTCTGCCGGCTTAAGAGATACACGTGAAACTAAAGCCGATCCTGGGTGCCTAGGGTGCCTGTCATCCAATCCGCACTGAATTTCATTTCTAGCACATAGCCAAAAAATCGCCCCATTGACTTACATTGGAGTGCAGAAAAGGTCATTTTTTCTCGGTCCCTTTAAGAGGTAGGAGTTAAACAAGCTTAGGTCTGCGGTGCCCAGGGGGGACCCCATCCAGCCCGCACTGAGTTTCATTCCTACCACCTTAGGAAAAAAAGTCATTATTTTGAGGCTTAGAAGTCATTTCTGCAATTCCCATAGAAAATCAACGGCGTCTCTATTCAATTGTGTGGAGCGCATATCAGGTGGGTTTTCTCTGCCGGCTTAAGAGATACACGTGAAACTAAAGCCGATCCTGGGTGCCTAGGGTGCCTGTCATCCAATCCGCACTGAATTTCATTTCTAGCACATAGCCAAAAAATCGCCCCATTGACTTACATTGGAGTGCAGAAAAGGTCATTTTTTCTCGGTCCCTTTAAGAGGTAGGAGTTAAACAAGCTTAGGTCTGCGGTGCCCAGGGGGGACCCCATCCAGCCCGCACTGAGTTTCATTCCTACCACCTTAGGAAAAAAAGTCATTATTTTGAGGCTTAGAAGTCATTTCTGCAATTCCCATAGAAAATCAACGGCGTCTCTAATTCAATTGTGTGGAGCGCATATCAGGTGGGTTTTCTCTGCCGGCTTAAGAGATACACGTGAAACTAAAGCCGATCCTGGGTGCCTAGGGTGCCTGTCATCCAATCCGCACTGAATTTCATTTCTAGCACATAGCCAAAAAATCGCCCCATTGACTTACATTGGAGTGCAGAAAAGGTCATTTTTTCTCGGTCCCTTTAAGAGGTAGGAGTTAAACAAGCTTAGGTCTGCGGTGCCCAGGGGGGACCCCATCCAGCCCGCACTGAGTTTCATTCCTACCACCTTAGGAAAAAAAGTCATTATTTTGAGGCTTAGAAGTCATTTCTGCAATTCCCATAGAAAATCAACGGCGTCTCTAATTCAATTGTGTGGAGCGCATATCAGGTGGGTTTTCTCTGCCGGCTTAAGAGATACACGTGAAACTAAAGCCGATCCTGGGTGCCTAGGGTGCCTGTCATCCAATCCGCACTGAATTTCATTTCTAGCACATAGCCAAAAAATCGCCCCATTGACTTACATTGGAGTGCAGAAAAGGTCATTTTTTCTCGGTCCCTTTAAGAGGTAGGAGTTAAACAAGCTTAGGTCTGCGGTGCCCAGGGGGGACCCCATCCAGCCCGCACTGAGTTTCATTCCTACCACCTTAGGAAAAAAAGTCATTATTTTGAGGCTTAGAAGTCATTTCTGCAATTCCCATAGAAAATCAACGGCGTCTCTATTCAATTGTGTGGAGCGCATATCAGGTGGGTTTTCTCTGCCGGCTTAAGAGATACACGTGAAACTAAAGCCGATCCTGGGTGCCTAGGGTGCCTGTCATCCAATCCGCACTGAATTTCATTTCTAGCACATAGCCAAAAAATCGCCCCATTGACTTACATTGGAGTGCAGAAAAGGTCATTTTTTCTCGGTCCCTTTAAGAGGTAGGAGTTAAACAAGCTTAGGTCTGCGGTGCCCAGGGGGGACCCCATCCAGCCCGCACTGAGTTTCATTCCTACCACCTTAGGAAAAAAAGTCATTATTTTGAGGCTTAGAAGTCATTTCTGCAATTCCCATAGAAAATCAACGGCGTCTCTAATTCAATTGTGTGGAGCGCATATCAGGTGGGTTTTCTCTGCCGGCTTAAGAGATACACGTGAAACTAAAGCCGATCCTGGGTGCCTAGGGTGCCTGTCATCCAATCCGCACTGAATTTCATTTCTAGCACATAGCCAAAAAATCGCCCCATTGACTTACATTGGAGTGCAGAAAAGGTCATTTTTTCTCGGTCCCTTTAAGAGGTAGGAGTTAAACAAGCTTAGGTCTGCGGTGCCCAGGGGGGACCCCATCCAGCCCGCACTGAGTTTCATTCCTACCACCTTAGGAAAAAAAGTCATTATTTTGAGGCTTAGAAGTCATTTCTGCAATTCCCATAGAAAATCAACGGCGTCTCTATTCAATTGTGTGGAGCGCATATCAGGTGGGTTTTCTCTGCCGGCTTAAGAGATACACGTGAAACTAAAGCCGATCCTGGGTGCCTAGGGTGCCTGTCATCCAATCCGCACTGAATTTCATTTCTAGCACATAGCCAAAAAATCGCCCCATTGACTTACATTGGAGTGCAGAAAAGGTCATTTTTTCTCGGTCCCTTTAAGAGGTAGGAGTTAAACAAGCTTAGGTCTGCGGTGCCCAGGGGGGACCCCATCCAGCCCGCACTGAGTTTCATTCCTACCACCTTAGGAAAAAAAGTCATTATTTTGAGGCTTAGAAGTCATTTCTGCAATTCCCATAGAAAATCAACGGCGTCTCTAATTCAATTGTGTGGAGCGCATATCAGGTGGGTTTTCTCTGCCGGCTTAAGAGATACACGTGAAACTAAAGCCGATCCTGGGTGCCTAGGGTGCCTGTCATCCAATCCGCACTGAATTTCATTTCTAGCACATAGCCAAAAAATCGCCCCATTGACTTACATTGGAGTGCAGAAAAGGTCATTTTTTCTCGGTCCCTTTAAGAGGTAGGAGTTAAACAAGCTTAGGTCTGCGGTGCCCAGGGGGGACCCCATCCAGCCCGCACTGAGTTTCATTCCTACCACCTTAGGAAAAAAAGTCATTATTTTGAGGCTTAGAAGTCATTTCTGCAATTCCCATAGAAAATCAACGGCGTCTCTATTCAATTGTGTGGAGCGCATATCAGGTGGGTTTTCTCTGCCGGCTTAAGAGATACACGTGAAACTAAAGCCGATCCTGGGTGCCTAGGGTGCCTGTCATCCAATCCGCACTGAATTTCATTTCTAGCACATAGCCAAAAAATCGCCCCATTGACTTACATTGGAGTGCAGAAAAGGTCATTTTTTCTCGGTCCCTTTAAGAGGTAGGAGTTAAACAAGCTTAGGTCTGCGGTGCCCAGGGGGACCCCATCCAGCCCGCACTGAGTTTCATTCCTACCACCTTAGGAAAAAAAAGTCATTATTTTGAGGCTTAGAAGTCATTTCTGCAATTCCCATAGAAAATCAACGGCGTCTCTATTCAATTGTGTGGAGCGCATATCAGGTGGGTTTTCTCTGCCGGCTTAAGAGATACACGTGAAACTAAAGCCGATCCTGGGTGCCTAGGGTGCCTGTCATCCAATCCGCACTGAATTTCATTTCTAGCACATAGCCAAAAAATCGCCCCATTGACTTACATTGGAGTGCAGAAAAGGTCATTTTTTCTCGGTCCCTTTAAGAGGTAGGAGTTAAACAAGCTTAGGTCTGCGGTGCCCAGGGGGGACCCCATCCAGCCCGCACTGAGTTTCATTCCTACCACCTTAGGAAAAAAAGTCATTATTTTGAGGCTTAGAAGTCATTTCTGCAATTCCCATAGAAAATCAACGGCGTCTCTATTCAATTGTGTGGAGCGCATATCAGGTGGGTTTTCTCTGCCGGCTTAAGAGATACACGTGAAACTAAAGCCGATCCTGGGTGCCTAGGGTGCCTGTCATCCAATCCGCACTGAATTTCATTTCTAGCACATAGCCAAAAAATCGCCCCATTGACTTACATTGGAGTGCAGAAAAGGTCATTTTTTCTCGGTCCCTTTAAGAGGTAGGAGTTAAACAAGCTTAGGTCTGCGGTGCCCAGGGGGGACCCCATCCAGCCCGCACTGAGTTTCATTCCTACCACCTTAGGAAAAAAAGTCATTATTTTGAGGCTTAGAAGTCATTTCTGCAATTCCCATAGAAAATCAACGGCGTCTCTATTCAATTGTGTGGAGCGCATATCAGGTGGGTTTTCTCTGCCGGCTTAAGAGATACACGTGAAACTAAAGCCGATCCTGGGTGCCTAGGGTGCCTGTCATCCAATCCGCACTGAATTTCATTTCTAGCACATAGCCAAAAAATCGCCCCATTGACTTACATTGGAGTGCAGAAAAGGTCATTTTTTCTCGGTCCCTTTAAGAGGTAGGAGTTAAACAAGCTTAGGTCTGCGGTGCCCAGGGGGGACCCCATCCAGCCCGCACTGAGTTTCATTCCTACCACCTTAGGAAAAAAAGTCATTATTTTGAGGCTTAGAAGTCATTTCTGCAATTCCCATAGAAAATCAACGGCGTCTCTATTCAATTGTGTGGAGCGCATATCAGGTGGGTTTTCTCTGCCGGCTTAAGAGATACACGTGAAACTAAAGCCGATCCTGGGTGCCTAGGGTGCCTGTCATCCAATCCGCACTGAATTTCATTTCTAGCACATAGCCAAAAAATCGCCCCATTGACTTACATTGGAGTGCAGAAAAGGTCATTTTTTCTCGGTCCCTTTAAGAGGTAGGAGTTAAACAAGCTTAGGTCTGCGGTGCCCAGGGGGGACCCCATCCAGCCCGCACTGAGTTTCATTCCTACCACCTTAGGAAAAAAAGTCATTATTTTGAGGCTTAGAAGTCATTTCTGCAATTCCCATAGAAAATCAACGGCGTCTCTATTCAATTGTGTGGAGCGCATATCAGGTGGGTTTTCTCTGCCGGCTTAAGAGATACACGTGAAACTAAAGCCGATCCTGGGTGCCTAGGGTGCCTGTCATCCAATCCGCACTGAATTTCATTTCTAGCACATAGCCAAAAAATCGCCCCATTGACTTACATTGGAGTGCAGAAAAGGTCATTTTTTCTCGGTCCCTTTAAGAGGTAGGAGTTAAACAAGCTTAGGTCTGCGGTGCCCAGGGGGGACCCCATCCAGCCCGCACTGAGTTTCATTCCTACCACCTTAGGAAAAAAAGTCATTATTTTGAGGCTTAGAAGTCATTTCTGCAATTCCCATAGAAAATCAACGGCGTCTCTATTCAATTGTGTGGAGCGCATATCAGGTGGGTTTTCTCTGCCGGCTTAAGAGATACACGTGAAACTAAAGCCGATCCTGGGTGCCTAGGGTGCCTGTCATCCAATCCGCACTGAATTTCATTTCTAGCACATAGCCAAAAAATCGCCCCATTGACTTACATTGGAGTGCAGAAAAGGTCATTTTTTCTCGGTCCCTTTAAGAGGTAGGAGTTAAACAAGCTTAGGTCTGCGGTGCCCAGGGGGGACCCCATCCAGCCCGCACTGAGTTTCATTCCTACCACCTTAGGAAAAAAAGTCATTATTTTGAGGCTTAGAAGTCATTTCTGCAATTCCCATAGAAGT